>NC_072472.1:489916-497416 GCF_027596085.1 Anoplopoma fimbria | reverse complement strand
GACTGTTATAAACAACATGTTAAAGCTTCCTGCAGGTCAGCAGACTGTATGATATATGAGACATGAAGTATGAGATATATGAGACATATGAGACATGATATATATGAGACATGAGGTATGAGATATATGAGACATGAGGTATATGAGACATGGAGATATGATGTATGAGACATGAGATATGAGACATGATATATGAGACATGATATATGAGATATATGAGACATGAGATATGAGGTATATGAGACATGAGATATGAGACATGGAGAGATTCTCTTGACTTGTGATAATTCGTCATACATCACGGGTCATCTCTGGTTCTTCCTCCTCGTGACGTCATGAAACATCTGCAGAGAGTTGAAGATCTAGAAACGAGAACCTGTGATTCCTTCTCTCATTTCAACGTTGGTTTCTGTCTCCTCAGCTTCTAAAGTGAAGAACATCCGGCGAGGAGTGAAAGAAGTCCAGAAGTTCATCAACAAGGGAGAGAAAGGGTGAGTCGGCCATGTTGTTTTTAAAGGGCCTTAAATCCGTCACGCGTGAGACGGTCTGCATGTGGAACCTTTAATGAGATATGATGACTGATGCTTTGTGTCCGTCCTGTCGTCTCTCAGCATCGTGGTGATGGCCGGCGACACGCTGCCCATCGACGTCTACTGTCACCTGCCCGTCATGTGTGAGGACCGAAGCCTGCCCTACGCCTTCATCCCCTCTAAAGGGGTGAGTCCGCCGTCGCCATGACGACTCGTAGTCAGCTTCGAGGAGGCGACCGCTCCTGAATGAATGTTATTCAAACCTCTCTTATCTGAATAGAGGAGTGTCGGTGTCCCAGGAATATAAGAGCCACATCATGAGCCTTTATAATAATTATTATGATATTAATAATAAGTACAGATGGTGCAAAGTGAAGCTGAACCGTCTCTTAACTTAAAAACGTGACCTTTTTAACTATTTCTTTGGTTCTAGAGAGCGTCTGTCTTAGCGGCGGCCATGTTTGTTTGATATGTGTGTGTGAAGTCATGTGACTAACTGATGACTTTTCTCTGGTTTTCAGGATCTGGGTTCGTCCGCCGGCTCCAAGAGGCCGACCTGTGTGATCCTGATCAAACCTCATGCGGACTATCAGGACGCCTACGACGAGTGTGAGGCCGAGGTGTCCAGTCTGCCCAAACCGCTCTGAGGCCGGCCAATCGGTGAGCAGCTCTGAGGTCAGTGTCACCGTTCATGTAGATTTAACCCTCTGAACGCCAAACAACGCAGACGGGATTAAACAACATGTTTAATCAAAATGATCATCAAAACTACACAGTTTATCACAGCCAAAAGCTGTAAAAAGTTTAATTATCATCATATATTTGTCTTTCCGACGGTCTTGAACACATCATGTGGGACGAACACTCCAATCAGAAAAATCAGCTAAAACAAAAAGTTTGTGATATTTGTTATAAACATTTTTTTCTCCATGTTTCGTTTGTTTTAACCAGATTCTGTAAAAAAAACATTAAATTCTGAGCTCCTCAGTGAAACTATGAAGACATGATTAACTCATCAGAGACCAACAGTCATGTGACAAGAAATATGTGAAACTTTGACTGAACTTCAGGCTGAACACAGAAGAGAGGAGAGGATGTTTAATATATATATTTATAGCATTAGACCCTCCATTATTTGACCAACATTTGGAAAATATGTTGGATAAATATAGATTACATTGAGTTCCGATTTTTATAAAAATAAATTATACTTGCTTTGGGGTTCAAAGGGTTAATAAATAACAGTTCAGTACATTTATATCTTTATATTTGTTAATTACATTTAGATTTACAAAGTTAAGAAAACAATGTTTGAGTTAAAGCTTCATGTTACGCATAAAAGTCCGACATTTAAGGGAATCCTTTTGTTCCTCTGCCCGATCAATAAACGGGTTGGACCTAGGCTAGCAGTTTCCCCCTGTTTTCAGTGTTTGTGCTAAGCTAGGCTAACGGTTCTGGACCGTCCCTTAAAGTGGAGAGTTGCATCATGTGGTTCTGTTGGTTTGTTTTGCAGGTAAAAAGGAGACGAGCCGATCGGGTTGATGGATGAACTCGTTCTGATCAGAGGATCGTTGTGACGCAAAGAGCCCGTCTGACAGGAAACTGTAAATATGTTCTGTTCAAGATGTCAGAGTGTAAAAGAACCCAGTTTTTTTTTTTTTTTTTTTTTTTGCAGAAAATGTTTATTTTCTACGACTGTTTTTTTTCTTTTTCACTAAATCCTGAATGAACAAAGTTTTTTTTTTTGGTGTTTCTGCTGTTAAATGTTTTGTTTTTTAATTAAAAGGAAAATAAACTGACTGGTGTCTGACGGCTCTTTTCACTCTTTAACCTGAGTTTATCTTCAACTTAAACCGCTGATGTTAAAATGTGGACAACAAACTGTTTGAAATGATTCATTATAAAGATCTTTTAAAGCGATGTGACTTTAGTTTAGCAGCAAACATTCAGTTGAATGAAGAATAAAGTCTCCAATAGAATAGAAACATTTAATTGTTTATCTTTTGAGAAAATCATAAACAAACTTTTTCTGTCCTCATAATCTGCTCTAATAATAATTTAAAAGAAAATCTATTGAAAAACTTTATCCTTCAGCCACACGGTGGCAGTGTTGTGTCTGAGTATTAACTTCTGAAGATGAACTTTGACCTCTGACCACACGGTGGCAGTGTTGTGTCCCGACATGAACACAGTAATTAACTCCTGTTTAAGTTTATTAGGAGACAAAACCAACTGATCAATCTGTATTTTAATATAACAGTCTGAAGAATCTCTTGGTTTTTATATTTAAAGCAGTTTTACAGACTGATGGTAGAAACCTTCAGTGTTTAAAAAGACTAAACAGACATAAATCCCTCAGAACCTCCGAGTTCAGACGGGATTTATTTAATTTCCACACTTGTGTTTGTGCTACTTAATTTTATTCATAACTTCTTATTTTCCTTCACATCTTGTACTCTCATAAGTAGATACCTTGTACTTTTACTGCTTTCCAGAGGGAAACGTTGTACTTTTACTGCGTTATTATTCATTGATCCTACAGACAGAGTTAATGCAGAGTTTACATATAGAGTTTCTAAATTATCAACTGGTACAGATTAAAACAGTTTATAAAGAAGTTATAAATAGACAAACTAGGGGAATAAGAACTCCTTAAGTGGAAACTAAAACCTTGTGAGAGAGTTTTAAAGATAATTCAGATTGTTTGAGGGAAATCCCAGAACTACTAGAGGAGGTTTTAAGGGGTCCTACGAGGCGTTAAAGTGGTCCTCTAGGAGTCCTTAAGATGGTCCCAGGACTCTGAGGGGGTTTCATCACCCCTTTACAAAGTATAAGAAGTCTTTAAGTGGAAAACAAAACCTCTTACGAGTCTCGAGGACTTCTTAAAGTGAATCCCAGAGCTACTTTAGGGGTTTAAGGGTCCTAAAAGGGGTTTCAGGATTGGTTTTTGAGGCTTTGCTTTGAAAACAAAACCTTTACTTCCTGTAAAGGTTCTTCAGCCCCGGCTCCATGTTCAAACCCCTCTGGTTGGTCCAGCTGTTAACTGAACCTGAACCCAACAGTTACTCCGTGGACCGTTTTCTGTTTGGCCCCAGCACGGTGGTTTATGGTTTATTTCATGAGGTTCAAGTGGGCCTCCAGGAGGTTTTTCATGCGTCACTGAGGAGGTTTTGGTGGAAGTTGATATCTTGACACTAAATCTACCTGAAACAAGAGAGCAGAACCTTCAGCCTCAGGACACGAAAAGAGGAAGAAAGGAGGATTCTGTAACAGGTTTGTACCGATGGTGGATTCCTCCTCCTCAGTCCGCCCCGTAGACCTGTTCAGACCCGTAGACCTGTTCAGACCCGTCCTCATAATCCGTCTGCTGTGATGTTCATAAACTCCTGTCAACATTGAGCCGCAGGCAGCAGAAACTTTCCACGACAGACAGGGAGAAGATAAACTGTGCAGGAGAGATCCACGAGGAGATCTGAGGGGGCTTAGGGTCAGGGTACTCATTTGTTGGTTCCTTATACTTCCAGGTACCTTAGGGATGTTGGCAGTCCTTTAGATGGTAGTAGAGTTCTTTATGGTTCCTTAATATAGTAGGGGTCATTCAATTAGCAAATTTGTGAAAGTTTTTTGTTCTAGAGGCTTTTAAAGTGTCGACTAATTTACTGGGATTCGGATCCAGCAATGTTTCAGAAGTTACTAGGATAACAAGGCAGGTTGACAGGTTTAACGGTTCCTTCAAAGGGTTCCAAGAGTTCTTGGACAGTTTTTGCATAACGGTAGTTTTAGTGTCACCCGAAGGGGTTTCAGTGATTTCCAGGGATACATGAGCAGTTTCAGGGAGCCTCAAATGTCCTTGTGCAGATATCAGAGGTAATTCAAGAAGTCCTAAGGGTCCTTGATGAAGTTCTAGCGGACCATGACGTGGGTTAGGGATCTTTAAATAAGTTCTAACATTCCTTGATGAGGTTCTAGAGGACCGTGAGGAGGGTTAGGGATCTTTAAATAAGTTGTTGAAGAGGTTCTAGTGGTGTCCAAAAGGCTTCTCTGCATCCTTTAACAGGTTCCAAATGGCATTGGTGGTTTCAGGGGTCTTTAAAGTGGTTCTAGGGGCCTTTGAAAGTATATAATAGTTATTTTAAGGGGGTTCCCGTAGTTGGACGGTTCCAGCAACTTCTGGGGTTCCACCCTCGGGGATGTCAAGGGTCATTCTAGTTTATTCTGGTTTTTTTAGATAAGTTATAGAGGTCTTGGAAAAATTCTATGTCTCCATAGGGTTCTATTAGGAGTGTCCAGTATTTATTTGGGGCGGTTCTGGCCGTTTTTCAGGGGTTCTCTGTTTTACAAGGGTTAGGGTTTCAGGGACAACAGGTTTAGAAAGGCGGTTTGAAAAGGACTCTATGGTCCCTGGAGGGTTCTAGGATGTTTAGGGGGGGTTCTGTCAGTATAATGGGTTGTCATTGTTACTGGTGGTGGTTTTCAGGGAGCTGCAGGGTTCCTTATGGGGGGTTTGACGAGTCTTTCAACGATCCTGTGAATACTTTTTTCCAAAAGTTTTAGCAGGCTTCAAAATGTTCTTTGTAGTTCTTTGAAATGGTTTTGTGGGTTTTTAAAGAGGTTCTAGGAGACATAAGAGCTCTGTGAGTCCTCATGTGTGTTCTGATGGGTGAAGGTTCAGATAAACTAAACACGGGAACCTCAGTAACAGAACAGTTAAGATAAGAAGAACCTGGAGGAAAAACAGACGTCTCAGAGAGGACGGAGATGTTTGGGGATAAAGTGTTAGATGTGGTTTAACTCTAACGGTCGGGACGGAGACATACGGGCCGTCTGTCAGGAACCAGCAGAACCAGCAGAACCATCCAACCCCCGGTTCACCCCACAGAGACCAGAGATCAGCTCCTATTGGCTGTTTGTCCCCCACTGGCACTGGTAAGGTTTATCAGTCCTTCTGTCTCAGGTGTGTTTTATGCTTCAGCACACACACACACACACACACACACGTTATGCAAATGTGAGGCAGCCCGCCATCGGCCTGGCGGTTAGCGACCACACACGCTGCGCTCTGTCAGTGCCTGTTGACGTGCCCTTGAGCAAGACGTCTCAGAGGAAGCAGACAGGACTCGTTCACAGGATCACACTCAGAGGAAGTTTTCTTAATAACGCTTCTCTCATTAGTACTGCTTTGTGTACAATACACTAGTATTTGTGAGGAGGACGAGGGTGTACTTTGTTTTTTATGGTGTAATAAGTACTCAGATGTTTTACTACATGGACATTCAGCAGGACAAAGACGAGAGTCTCCACAGGGGGGCGCTGGAGAGCTGAGGGGAGACGGAGTGTTTGATTCATAATTTTAATCATAATAATAATAAACCTTATTCATAAAGAACCTGTCAACAAAGTGAAGAAACAACAGAATAAATAAAAACATAAAACTATTAACAGAAATGAAACAAATGAAGAGTGACAGTCAGGAGAAGACAATGCTGAATAAATACGTTTACAAATGTCTCTTATTCAGTGAGGAAATATTATGCATGAAGTTAAAGAAGGCTGAGCTGCTGATTAAAATATGAGAGTGATAGTTTGTTTTTAAAAACCAGCATCAGAGGATCTTTGAGGCTGTGAAGGATTTTTTTATAAAGCAAATGATAAAAAGTGATGTAAAAATGATGGTTAAAATCCATCCTGCAATATGAAACACGACTGATATCACTCTCTCTAGGTAAAGATAACTAAAATAAATTAAAATCTGTCAATAGACTGACATTTTTATAAATGAACTGTCTGTTGACTCATGGAGGGATGTTTCATTTATTTATGAATGAACCAGATCGTTAAAGACTCAGCAACCGTTCCGTTGTTTTGAGATTGTGGAAGAAGTTCTTATAGGGGACCGACAGGACGAGACCTGCTGAGACAGGACCACTGTACACACACACACACACACACACACACACACACACACACACACACACACACACACACACACACACACACACACACACACACACACACACACACACAGTTATAATCAGGACGTTATGGCAGTTATGGTGGTAACGATGGTAAAATAATGATAAACTGTCCTGTGGCGGTACGCTGATACACCTGGTCAACATGTTGTATCCAATCAGACGACAGTATTACACCTCATCATTCTGATGGAAAACTATTTGAATATCTCTGAGTTTTTTTAAGCTTACGTCTTAGAAATCTGAATTCTGTCGTCACTGAAATAAATTAGTCACTCGTAAATGTTCTAACTGTTGTAAACTCTGTCCTCTACCTCACTACAAACCTGTTCTCTACCTGTTCAGGTACTCTGTTCTACCTGTTACCTGTTCTACCTGTTCAGGGTACTCTGTTGTTCTCTACCTGTTCAGGTACTCTGTTCTCTACCTGTTCAGGGTACCTGTTCTACTCTGTTCTCTACCTGTTCAGGTACTCTGTCTCTACCTGTTCAGGTACTCTGTTCTCTACCTGTTCAGGTACTCTGTTCTCTACCTGTTCAGGTACTCTGTTCACTACCTGTTCAGGTACTCTGTTCTCTACCTGTTCAGGTACTCTGTTCTCTACCTGTTCAGGTTCTCTGTTCTCTACCTGTTCAGGTACTCTGTTCTCTACCTGTTCAGGTTCTCTGTTCTCTACCTGTTCAGGTTCTCTGTTCTCTACCTGTTCAGGTACTCTGTTCTCTACCTGTTCAGAATCTCAATTCAATATTTGAGTTTTAGTTATTCTTTGTTACAGACTGTTAAAGCTGAACCTCCATCAGAAATGAATAACTAGATTCATATTTTAATGATGACCGTCTTCATATCATAATTGTTTAAACGTAAACATCGACATGTTCAGGACCTGAAACACAAAGTTTAGGAGATGAACTGGACTCACTTTACCTCGTCTCCACAATCATAAATCATAAATCATGTGTTTCTCTGCAGTCGTCTGTTTCTAACTGTGACTGCAAACA
>NC_072472.1:409916-487416 GCF_027596085.1 Anoplopoma fimbria | reverse complement strand
CTCACTGTCCGGTGGACCTTCATGGGAACTAAAAGGACTAAACCTGCAAAATCCTGCGTTTATTTAAAGTACTTTACTGAGTTTCTAATCTGTATTCTGCTGTAAGGTGTTTCTACTGTATCCTATGTGTGTTTACTGTAAACAACTGTGTTTCTAAACTGTATTCTGCTGCGTTCCCTTTTTCTTCTCCTGTTTTTCTGAACGTCACTGAGATTCTTCACTGTACTCTGCTGTGTTTTCTGTTAGCTTAGACATTCTCAGCTAAATGATCTGAATATTACAACTTGTTTACTGCCTAAACCTCAAGTGTTGTCAGCCTGTTTGACAAGCTAACAATGATTGTATCCCGAAAGTGAAAATGTGTTAAAATGCTAATGTTACATACAAACGTCTCCATAACAGACTGAAGATGAAGTTCTATCTGCTCAGTAACGCCTCAACATTTAACTTCATTCACGTTTAGTTTTGTGTCTTCATGGTTGGTTTGTTGACAACACATTTAATTACGTTATTGTTTATTTATTTTCTATTTCACTCTGATGTGTTTCATGATTTTTTTATTTTTTTCCCTCACTGATCAAGTATTATTTAATTTAAATGAATGTATTACATTATTTTTTATCTTTGTTACTAAATAAACTATTCTAACTGTTTAGTTCTGAACATTTGATGACTTCATTTTTTTAAATGGACAACACAAAATAGTTTCTTGTTTGTTTTTTTTATTCCAACATACAATCATTCAACTCATATTTACATTATATAAAAAACATTCACCCACTTTTGTAACTTTAAGAAAAAAGATAAATACAAACATTCTGACACTTCACAGCTCAGTGTGTTCTGGCTGCTTTACAACATTTAACAAACTTTACAGACTTTGAATTCAGAGTTAGATCCACATCAGTTCTCCGTGTAAACACACAACGTTTCCTGGAAGCGTCGCATCACTTCCTGTCACTGCTGGAGAACCAGAGGGTCGAGGGGCAGAGCGTCGGAGAACCCTCCAGAGAAGAGAGGGCCGCACTGGGCCTGGAGCTGCTGGGCCTCCTGCAGGTCCGGCAGGAAACACGACGCCGTCTGCAGGTCGACGTAGAGCGGCGGCGAGCCAGCCAGGGGGTCGAAGTGTGGGGGAGTCAAGTGGGAGGAGGGGAGGAGAGGAGGAGGAGGAGGAGGGGAGGAGTGATGGAGCGAGGCGTAGAAGGGAGGAGAGGAGCTGCAGGTGTCCCACTGCGGAACCACGGCGCCGGGGGAGTAAGAGTATCCCTGAGGAGGAGGGGGGGAGGCGTGGTCCGGTACCTGCATGTACAGCGAGGAGGAGCCGGGGTGAGGAGGAAGAGGAGGAAGAGGAGGGAGGAGGGAGTCCTGGAGGTGACACAGGAAGCTGCTGAGAGGAGCGTCTGAGAGGGCAGGGAACTCAGTGCTGCCGCCGCAGTGCATGCTGGGAAGTTTAGGGCTGGGCTCCGACGAGGATGAGTCAGAGGAGGAGGAGGAAGAGGAGGAAGAGGAGGAGGAAGGTGTATTAACGCCGGTCACGTTATCCGCCTTCCTCTTCCTCTTGCGGCGAAAGTTTCCGTTGTCGAACATCTTCTCACAGTTTGGATCCAGAGTCCAGTAGTTTCCTTTTCCTGCAGAGAGGAGGAGGAGGAGGAGGAGGAAGGTTAAATAAAAGAACAATTTCTCTTCTCTTTCCATCAGACAACGAGAGAAAGACACATTTGACTTTAACGTCAGTTTCTACTTTAAAAAACACTCATTTTTTAAACGTTTCTGTTTTACAGCAGGACGATCATAACGAGTTGAAATGATTTCTTCTCAAACTTCTGAGCTCCTCCGTCCTCAATTTAACTTCTTATTCAAAGTCACATTTTCCAACTACGACCTCAAGAAACAACCACACCAGCTGTTTCTACAGATGTCAGACTTCTTGTTTCATGGAAAAACTAATTTTGTTAAAAAATCTTAACAAGGAAGTTACTGCTTCTAAAACATGTTCTTGTTACTGATGACCAGTTAGGTTAACAAAATAAAGGCCTGGGCTAAACACTGAGTCCTGTGATGGATCTGAACTGGACCCACAGGTAAACAGGTGAACAGGTAAACAGGTAAACAGGTGAACAGGTAAACAGGTAAACAGGTGAACAGGTAAACAGGTAAACAGGTGAACAGGTAAACAGGTGAACAGGTAAACAGGTGAACAGGTGAACAGGTTGGATCTGGAGCTCACCTGGGTCGCTCTCGTCGCGGGACACCTTCCTGAAGCAGTCGTTGAGCGACAGGTTGTGTCTGATGGAGTTCTGCCAGCCAGCCTTGTTGTGGCTGTAGAAGGGGAAGTTGTCGGCGACGTACCGGTAGATCTGGCTGAGCGTCAGCCGCTGCTCGGGCGCGCTCTGTATCGCCATGGCGATGAGAGCGGAGTAAGAGTACGGCGGGCGGACCAGACGCAGCACCTCCTCCGGGGTGGAGAGGGAGAACCAGGGGCAGCCGGGGAGCAGGGGCCTCTGGAGGCCGTAGAGGTGAGGGAGGAGGCCCATGAGGGCCGGGGGGAGACCTGGTGGGAGTCCTACTGGAAGACCTACTGGGAGTCCTACTGGGAGTCCTGTGGTCCCAGAGACGGGGCCCTGGTCCGGGCTGGAGAAGCAGACGTAGTTGTCCCCGTGGAGGCTGGACTGAGGGATCCACGAGGAGGCAGACAGGCCGGACTCTGGAGGAGCTGGAGGACTGTAGAGGCTGAAGTCGGACGGGTCGAGGCCCAGAGACGAGAGCTCCTGCTGGGGGAGGGAGTGTTCGGTGGTGGGGGGGGACAGACCTCGCTCCGGGACGAAGGACGCCATGATGGAAGCTGCTTTCATTTTCCTCTACTGTCCGTCTCTCTGCACACACACCTGTCCTGCTCTGTACACCTGCTGCTGCTCACCTGAGGAACTTATACTCTGCTGCCCCGCCCACGGACGAGCTGATTGGCTGTCTCTCTCACACACACACACATACACATTAACATGCATAAGTGTGTGTGTGTGGTTGATTTGAATACGAGCAGGTTGAATTCCTCCCCTCAGGCAGATAAGAGCATTTAATGAGGTATGTCACACACACACACACACACACACACACACACACACACACACACACACACACACACACACACACACACACATGCACGCACGCACACACACACACACACACACACACACACATGCACGCACGCACACGCGCACACACACACACACACACACACACACACACGCACACACACACACACACACACACACACACACACACACACACACACACACACACACACACACATGCACGCACGCACACATGCATGCAGACACACACACACACACACACACACACACACACACACTCGTCTTGACAGATGAGTGATTGAGCCTCTTTTTACAGTTTCAGACGTTACAGCGTCTCTGACTCTAAATATAAATGATTTAAACTGGTGACGTTCAACCAGCAGACCAGAGTTCATGTCCCTCCGTGTTGTTTTGTCTCCTTATTGATCCTATTATCTCATGTTGTTTTACTTATTTTAAGCTCAAAGATGTTCCTCCTGAAGCTGAGAAGGTCCCTCAGTCACCTTCAGATCAGATCCATCCTCAGAGAACATCTACAACGCCTGTAAAGTTTAGAAAGTTCAGAACAGGAACCACATATTAATTCAATTCAGTTTATTTTGTATAGCCCAGAATCACAAATTACAAATTTGCCTCAGAGGGCTTTACAATCTGTGCACATGAGACATCCTCTGTCCTTCCCTCATTAAGAGTTCATTATTAATGTGTTAAGTGTATGTTGTATTTATTTATAACTATTTATAACAATGTGAAAAAGCTTAAACTTGAATGAAAACTTGAACTAAAGAGGAGGAGTTTTACTGAGTAAAGATGATAAAAAAAAAGTAAAATAAGTTATTAAATCTGTTCTCTGACTTTCTGTTCAGACTGAAGGAACACGTTATAGTTTTATATTTATATGGTTTAATATTTGAAGCACTCATCATGATGATATGTGATGTTATTAATAGACGAGGTGTTCAGGGTTCCTGGTGCAGAAGAAGCTGCAGACTGTTGGTCTGCTTCAAACAGACAAACAGACCGTCAGCTGTTTGAGGTGTCGCCCGTCTTTTGTTCTTCGACCACAAACACTGACTTTAACAAAGAACACAAACACAGCTCTGATGTAAATGTGTCACAACAAAGATGCTCTGACTGCTCCTTTAAATCAGGACCGGTTCTTCCAGCAGCTTCAATGCGTCGTTAAACACCTCGTTAAACTCTGAGCTCTGAATAAAACCTGATTCATTTCTTTATAAAGATATTAAACACTGAAGGTAGAGATTCTTTAGAAAAGACACCATCTAAACAAAAGAGTTTACTTCAGTTCAGGTGAAGAGCTCTGAGGTTTTACTCACGT
Source organism: Anoplopoma fimbria (assembly GCF_027596085.1). Lineage (NCBI taxonomy): Eukaryota > Metazoa > Chordata > Actinopteri > Perciformes > Anoplopomatidae > Anoplopoma > Anoplopoma fimbria. The sequence continues at coordinate 482,985 of NC_072472.1, read as the reverse complement.
AAAAGTACTAATTATTACACAGCAGCAAAAACTTATAAATAAATATATATATATAACATGCTCTTATTTGTTTACTTTTTTACTTGTTTACCGTATTTTATTGTATATTTTTATATTTCTATTATTGAAACATGTCTTTATTATTGCACTGTGTTTGTTATTAACTGTACGAGCCAATTAATCACTTAGCCAAATTCCTTGTATGGGTAATGTATTCGGCAATAAACAGCTTCTGATTCTGATTCTATATATATATATATATATATATATATATATATATATATATATATATATATATATATATATATATATATTAATTATTGGATGAGTTTAGTTTAATTTAAAATAATGATATATATTTTGCTTTAATAATCTGAATCTTTAACTGAAGCTGTCTTGATTAATTTCTAATAATAAGATTAATTTAGTACAGTTAAAAATATTACAATATTGTAGTGAAGTAAAAGTTTGAAGTAGAACATGGAAATACTAAAGTACATCAAAACTGTACGTAAGTATGGAGTAAATGTACATATTGTTGCTGTTACTTTTGTGTTTCTGTTGTAAACTTTTTTGTGTGTGTTTTCATTCTAAAGTCCAGCAACACGTGTCATTTCTGCTTGTTACATGATTACAGTCTTTTCAAAATAAACTCCTGTCTTCACAGGAAACTACTCAGTTAGTTTAGGGAGAGATGGTTGTTAAAATAACGACAGAAGTTATCAGCGTTGACTATTCTTTGGTTAGATCAATCACAGTGCATTTATTTTGGTAGGTATATCTACACTGGAGGTCGTGAAATAGTCACAGATATAAATCTATGATTTGTGGACATGGACACAAATTTTTCTTTCCTTTGTTTGTAAATCCACACAACTTTCAAATTAAGTCTATGAGAAAATGACTCTACTTCTCTCTTGATTTATTCCCTCAGTAAACATTGTAAACATGAGTTTATGGTCTCAATCTCTAGTTTCAAGTCTTCTTCAATACAGCATGATGTTCATTTAGTAAATGATGCTCCATTTAGAGTCAAACAGACCATAAAGCAGGGGATGCTTTAGGGCGGGGCTACACACTGATTGACAGGTCCACACCAGAGACGTATACGGAGTCTCTGGTAGAGAAATTCAATTTTCAGTTAAAAATGTATTTTTATTTACATGTTGAACTTCAATCAGATGTGTTTCTACTTTAAACGTCAGAAGGATCTTGTTACTGTAAGAAGCACACGTTTGTCCATCAGCGTCCCTCATGTACCTGAATCACTGGGTTTAAATATTGACGACTGGTTCGGTTCTGATGGAGGATTCTGGTCGGTTTCTTTTGATCGATCGATCAGATGAACAGCAGAACTCAGTGAGAAAGACTTCTTATCTGACTCAACCTCAGGTGATGCACCTGTGTGTGTGTGTGTGTGTGTGTGTGTGTGTGTGTGTGTGTGTGTGTGTGTGTGTGTGTGTGTGTGTGTGTGTGTGTGTGTGTGTGTGTGTGTGATGACAGTTGGCGGTAGCAGCATTAATCTTTGCCCCGCGGTGCCTTCGAGGGCGATGCAGACAAAACAACACACACAGTCTGAACTATAACTGACTGATGACTGTGATTGTAGTGTGGGGGGGGCTGCAAGGGCTTATGGGTAAAAGAAAGTACTTAATACCTTTAACTGTCAAATGGAGTCCAGTTGAAGTTGATCGGCAGATTAATTATAAATAACAACGTGCTGATCACATGATGAACCTCTAAAGCCTCTGAGGTTAAACCACACTGACGCACACAGAAGTAGTGATGACATCACCGCTACCGCATCACGTCCTCCCGTCAGGATTCACCGTCGTCTGGTGGCCCGGTGTGATCTTCTGACACGCACAAAGGGGGTTATGTTCAACGCGCTGTTCGTTGCTTTAGTCTCCAAAACGCAAGAGGGCATTCTGATTAAATAAAATGTATGTAGATGTTGTTAGCACTGTTAGCACTGTTAGTTCTGTTAGCACTGTTAGTTCTGTTAGTTCTGTTAGCACTGTTAGTTCTGTTAGCACTGTTAGTTCTGTTAGCACTGTTAGTTCTGTTAGTTCTGTTAGTTCTGTTAGCACTATTAGTTCTGTTAGCACTGTTAGTTCTGTTAGCACTGTTAGTTCTGTTAGCACTGTTAGTTCTGGTAGCACTGTTAGTTCTGTTAGCACTGTTAGTTCTGTTAGCACTGTTAGTTCTGTTAGTTCTGTTAGCACTGTTAGCACTGTTAGTTCTGTTAGCACTGTTAGTTCTGCTAGCACTGTTAGCACTGTTAGTTCTGTTAGCACTGTTAGTTCTGTTAGTTCTGTTAGCACTGTTAGTTCTGTTAGTTCTGTTAGCACTGTTAGTTCTGTTAGCACTGTTAGTTCTGGTAGCACTGTTAGTTCTGTTAGCACTGTTAGTTCAGTTCTGTTACTGTTAGTTCTGTTAGTTCTGTTAGCACTGTTAGCACTGTTAGTTCTGTTAGCACTGTTAGTTCTGCTAGCTGTTGTTTGCATTGTTAGCACTGTTTGTTAGATTTCTTGCTCTGTTAGCGCTGTTTTCACCGTTAGCTTCAAGCTGCCTGCCGTTAACATTGAAAGTTTATCAAGAGCTATTTATCCCACTTTTCACTATGAAGTTTAAACCAATTGACTCAATTATTAAATATTTCAATTCAAAATATTCAAAATATTTTGAATTGAATCTGCTTCTGAGGTTCATAAACAAACATCATTAAACAAACAAAATGTAATCTGTAAATACAACTCTGGAACTTGGGATTTATTTAGCTCAGCTTCAACCATAAACATGCATAGTTTGAATGTGGATTCTACTTTAATGTTGTACAAATACAGCGTTCATCCAACATCTTGTCCTGGATGTGTAGCGTCATACAGACGTTAAATGTAAAACCTTTAAAGGTTTGACACAAAGATACAAACTGTTATTAATAAATCTTTAAAAAGAAGCAAATGAAGCGACGCGAAGAAACCAGAACTTTTCACTGTCGGTCACAGAAAAACAAATGTATTCTGTTTGTTGTTTTCCTCTGGTTTAGTTCTGTGATCCGGTCTGATCCGGTCTGATCCGGTTCTATCCGGTCAGGACCACTGCTGCCGGCTCATGTGGTACCCGGCCGGGTCGGAGAGCTTACACTGGTTCTGCTGGCCGGGGCTGCGGTTCTTGGCGTCGATGAGGAGCAGGTAAGACTGGGAGTAATGGGAGACCATGCCGCTCACTGATGGGAAGATCTGGACACACAGGAGGAAAGTACATTTACTCAAGTACACCTGTGAGTACTTCCTTCTCATATTCCTTTATACTTCTACTCCAATACATTTATCCGACAGATTTATTTAATTTATTTTGAAAACATGAAAAATGAAAAGGTACATTGTGTTTCATTAGTATTATACTGTATTACAACACAGTACCTATCAGTGAGGTATTTCTACTTTTACTGCAACTGAGTATTTCTACTGTGTGGTATTAGTACTTTTATTAAAACTGAGTGTTTTTACTGTGTGGTCCTAGTACTTTTACTGTAACAGTGTATTTATACTGTGTAATATTAGTACTTTTTATATAACAGAGTATTTTTACGTTGTGGTATTAGTACTCTATACTGTCACAAGGTTTTTATAATCTGTGGTGTAAGTACTTAAGCTGTAACAGAGTAATTATACTGTGTGGTATTAGTACTTTTACAGTAACAGAGTATTATAAGTGTGTGGTATTGATACTTTTACTATAACAGTATTTTTACTGTGTGGTATTAGTATTTTTACTAAAACCACTGCACTTTCTCTAATGTCCACTAGGGGCTGCTAAAGACACCTCTGACAGATTTGTTTTACCTCCTGGGCTTTGAGTCCGGTTCCCAGCAGGAAGTTTTGGTTCTGCTGTCGGATCTGTATGTTGTAGACTTTGTCCTGGTAGAGGACCATCAGGGTGAAGGGCTGGTTGGGCTGCTGCCGGGTGCTGTCCCTCACCAGGTACGCCCCGTCCTCAACAAGACAACAGGATAACACGTGAGCTGGACTCAGTACATTCACTCAAACACTGTACTCTAGTACTAGTAGTAGTTTCTACTCGTAGGACTAGTTTATTCAGTATTTTTCATTTTATTCCCCCGTTATCTTTGTCTTACTCCTGTTTGTCATCATACTGAGTGTTGAGAAATACATTTCCCATGATGCATCAGTGGGTTTAATTCTGGACTACAACTTGAGCCCTGTGGTTTCTGTGTTTCATGTTTCACTGAGTGTTTTTTTTTTAAGTAATAATAGCTGAGGGAAAACTGGCAAATGAGAAATGTTGCTCAAAACAGTTTTATTCCATTTAAAATAAATAAAAAACGTTAATTTAAAAGAAAACAGGAAGTGAACTCTACTTTTATTCTCAGCTTCGTTACCTTATTGACTTGTTTCAGACATCCCTCTGCCTGACTTCTGGTCACTTTGCCAACATACCAGCGAGGGTCCAGCTCCTACACAAACATGAAAACATCTTATTATCTTGTTCTTATAGTAAAGATTAGTTTTATTGTTTCATCAGTTTGTCTGGCTTTGTTCAGAATCACTGTTGAGCTTTCTGTTGTTTTTATTGCTTTGTCTGTCAAAACACTTTGTAAACTCTGCTTCTAAAGTTAATATTATTTATTTATTCATTATTATTATCATCTCAGCTGTTCAACAGAACAACAAACACAATGACGACTACACCACCTGCTGTCCACACGGTGAAGAACATCCACAGGAACACCTGTTTGATCTTTAAGTTTATTTTTAATAACACTGCTTGACAAGGACTAAATTAAATAAAGAAAAACAAACAGGTAACATATGAATTTAATACATAAACAAACCTGCATGTACTATATGTATGTGTGCATATATTAAGGTTATAAAATAGGGATTTAAAAGTAGATACTGATCATTTTTAAGTCGAGTAAAGTAACAGCTAACAGGACCTTAAGACTGTGAGCAGGTTTATGAGGACGCAGTCATTCAGAGATGTGTGGGGCCATGAAGTGCTTTAAATGTTTTATAGTAAAATGTTAAAATCTGTATTTAAGACATTAAGAAGGAGAGAAAATCTCTTTACTTCTGTTCTGGAGTCCGTCACAGTGATCTGAAGGGGACGAAATGAAAAGTGTGTCTGGGAAGCTCAGAAGTGAATAAGAAACTTCTTGTTTTGCTATCTTTGTGAGGACCCACAGTTTTAAACGTCATAGTGAGGACATCAGTTATTAGGTCTTCAGGAGATCCGTTTGAGGATCAGGACTCTGTTTTAAGGTTCAGAGCCAGAGGAAGACTTAAACCATTGAGGGTCCCCACATGACAAGACAGACAAATGTGTGTATTATGTGTGTGTAGGCGTGTGTGTTGTTACCTGTGTGTGTGCTGTCGTAGGTGGAGAAGGACGAAACGACTGTCTGACCGCTGCACACACACACACACACACACACACACACACACACACACACACACACACACACACACACACACACACACACACACACACAGAGTCAGTACAGTTCTTACTGATGGTGATAGTGGGCGGCTGTGGCCCGGCTTCAGCAGTCGATGTGTCCTTGGGCAAGACACTTAACCCCAAGTTGCTCCTGAAGGCCATCGGTGTGGACTGATGATGAATGTTAGTTAGAGTCTGATGGTGGCACCTTGATGGTAGCCTGTCATCAGTGTGTGAATGGGTGAATGATATGTAACATACTACTGACTGTAAGTCGCTTTGGAGAAAAGCGTCTGCTAAATGACTGTAATGTAATGTGGAAATGATGTAATAAACCTTCTGCAGGACAAAGCAGCAGTGTGCCCTCTAGTGGTTGAACAGGGTCATTACAAGACTGTCCTCAATAATTTGTTCTCCACATTAATTTAAGTAAAAATAAATAAATAAATATAAATAAGAGGGAACGCAACGAAAATGAATGTTTTATCACATTGACATTTGACACTAACGTTAATAACACCACCTAATGTTTCTGACGTGTGTAAACATATTTATTTAGATTTGTGGTGACGACGGGGTTAGAAACCATTAAAGCCATCAAGAGAGCAGTAAATGCTCATATATTCATATTTACAGTCCATATTAGTTTACATGTAGTTCTACTGTTTCATATTGTACACCAGTTATAATTTCATGTTTAATATTAATTTTTCATATACAGTCATACTGGCTTTATTTTGATTCTTTGGCAAATTGTTTTCTTTGAAACTTTCATGACAAAAAAAGCCACATTTAATTGAATTGTTGGCGTATTTAAAATAATAATATCTTTTTTGCAGTTTGCACAATAAGAATTGTTCACATTCTGCAACTGTTTCCTGCATTTATTTATTTGTATATTGCATAATTTGTGGGGCAAAAAGCAAACAATGGAGTAATTTAAGCCTTAAGTTTATACATTATAAGATTAAAAGTTATTTTGTAATATTCTATTAACTCCTGGCTGTATAATTCGCCACCATAAACTCATATAAAGGCGATATCCACATGAACTCAAAGTGTCTCATGAATGTAAAGTTAGTCCTGTTTGAATGGAGCTTTACTCTCAGCAGGAATCAGAATATTGTGGAACTTTTCCTTTAATGTTTGAGTTCTTACCAGACTGCAGTTTGTGAGGCAGAGATCCTGCACTGGGAACACTGGGAGGCAGACTGGTCGGAGACAAACAAAAGAAACACATTGTTCATCAAACGTGACAGAATGTTGAGCGGTGTGGTTTATAACTTGTGTTCTATTAGGACAATCACGTGATATTCATCTTTGCTTATTTCATAATGCATGAAAACAATTTTATACAGTGAATCTGAACTGTAAATATGGTTTTCTTGAAACAGCAATTGTGATTGTGTTGTTGAAAATTATATTTGTAATAAAGATGTTGATGTTCTAACCGGGCGGTGAGCCCCAGGGCTCCGTTCTTGGGCCTCTGTTATTCCTTGTTTACCTTTCAGTCTGTTTCCTGTTTTATTTTGTAAGTTCACACACTCTTTTCCTGTATCATGACTGGTTTTACTTCCTGGTCTCTGTGATTGGCTGCTGATGTGTTCCAGCTGTGTTTGATTCCCTGTCAGCTCATCTGTCAGCTGTTCGTGGAGGTTCTTCTGTTTGTTTATGGACACTCAGCTGTAAGTTTACCTTTTGCTTTAAATGATTGAACTCTGCTCGCTGCCTCCTGAGATTGTGACATTGTGTCTTCTACAATGTTTGCAGATTTGATTCTCCCAGATATTATCTAGTTAGAAAGTAGTTCTGGTTTATCTGCTTATGCAGAAGGATTAAAAGCAGGCAACATTCTCATTACAGATCTCTCTTGATAATAATAAAAGGTCAAAACTTCTGCCATGTTTCAGATTTGATCTACCATGTTTCAATTCAGTTTTAAAGCAAATTAAAAAAGAACTGAGACAAAGACAATGTAAATATTTATATAAAAAGATGCTGACAACAGAAACGGCTGATTAGTCATATGAGTTAAATGTTTGCTATGTCAGAATTTACAATGGTGTTTCCATAAACCATTTAGTTTACCAACTCTTTTTCAGCACAAACCAATACACCTTAAGTGAGCGCAAAAACATTTTTTATGAAATTTTGCATACAGCTTTTCTAATGTGATACTTTAAATTAAGCATAAAAACATACACATCCGCCTACAGATTGTTAGTAAAAAAAGTATTTTTGTTTGGCTTTTACCTGTTCATATAAACTCAAACAGTTGTTTTAAAAGAAAGGTATTAAAAAAACAATGTGTAATACAAGAGTAGAAGAAGACCACTTATAATCAAAACATTAAAAAATAGTTTCCCTGATAGGTTGGAGGATTTTAGTTTATTTTCTTTATTGTTGTTGTTAAAAAACTGAAGTGGGCCTACAGTTGAACCCTGTGGTACTCCAGTACTGACAGGATGCATGATAATTACTTTTTTACCATATTATTTTTTCATACCTGTCTCCTTGGTGTGAAGGGAGTCCGGGGAGTCCGGGGCGGGGGGGCAGACTTTTACCGGGGAGGGGGAAGGTGTTGTGTTTAGGAGCTGGAAGAGAGAAAATGTATTTAAAGAACCACTGTGATATTTTGGGATATGCTTTTGTGCATGGAATGCAAAAAAACTAATCTCACCTTCGTTTTGCTGATGAGAGAGAAGAGAAGAAAAAGAATCAGAGCTCATTCTGGATAAATTAACCTTCACAATAAAACTCTGTCTGAACAGAAACTTACCTCTCTCCTCCCATCAAACCTGTAAAACCAAACCACATACAACAATCTGATTATTATCAAAAGCTTCAATAAGCTGTTTGATCTTTATCATGAAGAATGGGAATAAAAACATTAAGATGACAACAGTGGTGACAATGACTTCAAACACTGTGAGGTAATAAAGTGACTGGATGAAGAGTTGTTTAATTTGATGAATGACCTGTTGGGAGGAGGTCTGGCGGAGGAGTTGGTCCTGCTGACGGAGGTGGAGGACGAAGGAATGACGGGTGGTTTGGACCAGGTGGGAGGATCGGGGGAATCAACCTGAGGAGGCCTGAAAACATTAAAGATTATGGGTATGTCATATTATATTATATTGTATTATAGTCTCAGATAACAATAATCAGCCTGTAAATATATTTCATCCATAGCCTCCTTCTACTTGTCTTAATATTTAATATCTATTGTTTTTGTTTTGTTTGGTCACCTTGATCAATGTTTACCATTGTGAAATGGTTAACATACAAGACAGTGTCATCTGCATAAAGATAGATATTATAACTCCATGTTGGAGTGACAATATTGGTTAAATGTAAATAGTATAGGACCCACCACAGACCCCTTTGGTGCCCCCTCATTTATTCCTAATAATTAAGAACAGTGTGTCTGAACCTACCTCCGAGAATGTGAGCCCGGCTGTGAAAAAAAACACAAATAGAATTAAAACAATAAAGACCAAAGTATTTTAAAGAAAGTCACAGGAAGCTTTTCAGCCTCCCTGATGATACGAGTGGAGTTCCTCAAGGTTCTGGTCTCGGTCCCGTTTTCTTTTCAGTTTTCTAAATTACACATATCATCGGTTTGTCTTTAATTTCTAAATGTGAATACTGAAGTAGTATTACATGATAACTGCTGTGTGCTGTTAAATCAAGTTTGTTTAAAAAGAAAAACTCACCTTGTCCATTGTGTTGGGTTGAGGTCCTGTGGAGCAGAGAAAAGTTAGTTTCCTCATGATTAAAAAATCTGTTTAATACCTTTTATACTCTTTACAGATGGCCAATACATCACATTTAATCTTTTTTTTCTGTAACATTATTTGAGAAGTATTAGGAAAGAAATTCATTTTTACTGATCTTTTATTTAAAGAATACACTGTCAGTGTTGACTTTGGTGCATTTACGGTTCTTTTTCAGAGTAATGAAGTGAAACCAGTTGAAGGAAATCAACTAATCAGGAATACTGGTCCTGGTCCAGGGTTACCTCGGACGGGGGACGAGTTCGATCCTGAATCTCGGCCCGGTTTGTTGCCACGAAAGATCTGCGGCGGCCCTGGAGGGACTGAACACAGAATCAAAGAGACTCTTATTGATCTGTGATCAGCTCGACCGTCACTGTGAGAGATCTCAGAGACAGGAGGACTCTGTTTCTTTATGGACGTTTATTATCACCAGAGATGATGATGTAAGTTAACGCTGACTCACGTTTTCCCCCCCGACAGTTTGGGGAGACGTCTCTTCTGGAGGAGGACGACTCCGGCTGCACAAACACACAGGAGGAGGTTTGGTTAACGGACAACAGACGAGAACAGTTTAACACTCAAGATTCAAAATGAGACTCACCATCCGGGGAGTCGATACTGACAGGTTGGAGGCTGGGGGGGCGGGGACACACAGTAGGGGGCGGGCCTCTGGATGTCACATGGCTGTCTACACACACACACACACACACACACACACACACACACACACACACACACACACAGTGTATTAACAACAGTTTACTGGTTTAACACACACACACAGCGCCCCCTGCTGTCCAGACTGAAACACGTGGAAATATGAACACATGATACACACACACACACACACACACACAGTGATTAGTCAGTGTATTAACAACAGTTTACTGGTTTAATGTGTTCTATCATCATGTCTGTCTACTCTGTGAGCTGCAGCGCCCCCTGCTGTCCAGACTGAAACACCGTGGAAATATGAACCTCTTTAAAACATGATACTACTCTGTGACAGTAAAAGTACTAATACCAATTTAATGAGAAGTTGAGATTGTATTTCTGACGACCCGAAGCTACAACTCTGTTCACAAAATACAACGTAAAGTACTCCGTGGTGCTTTCAAGTGCGTGTGGATAAACGAGGCTTTATGTGGTCTACCTATGTAATCTTCATCTGAGATGGGCAGGCTGGGGATCAGCTTGTGGACCAGGTCCTCTGGTGGTTCGGTGGGAGGGGGCTCGTAGTCGTTGGACCCGTCCAGGTCTTCGTTGGGGGACTCGTAGTCGCCCTCGTCTTCGTCATCACCGCTGCACGGATTCTCATAGTCACTGTCGAAGTCTTCATCATCCTGACGGAAGGGGAGAAAGAATTCAGGTCCTCTACTGCAGTAAAAAGTACTAATACAACACTGTGATAGTATTCTGTTACAGTAGAAGTACTAATACAACACTGTGATAGTATTCTGTTACAGTAGAAGTACTAATACAACACTGTGATAGTATTCTGTTACAGTAGAAGTACTAATACAACACTGTGATAGTATTCTGTTACAGTAGAAGTACTAATACAACACTGTGATAGTATTCTGTTACAGTAGAAGTACTAATACAACACTGTGATAGTATTCTGTTACAGTAGAAGTACTAATACAACACTGTGATACTATTCGGCAACCCAACTTGCTCGTTTATTTTACGAGGGGTTAAAATTATCCGACTTTAGTTTAATTTATGACATATTTCATAAACTATTCATATTTTTTGTGTAAAAATCTTAGAAGCCGACTCAAGTAAAAGTACCTTGATTTGTACAACAGTACATTTTCTGGTTTAAAAGACACAAATGGAGAAAAAAGAAAAAGATGAAGACTTACAAACTCGTCTTCACCCCAACCCTGAACTTCAGCAGTCGTGTCTGCAGAGGAGAAATATACACAGATCTATATATTTATATATATTTACACTATATATTTCCTTTAACTGTATTGATCATCAGAGGATACATTCAGTTGTTGCAGCAGCGCAAAGAGAAATAATTCAGATAGAAATAATTCAGATAGATAAATAAAACTTAAAAGTAAATGTACATAAAGTACCTTCAACCAATGTTGTACTTAAACTGATACTGCAATACTGCCTCATGATGAGTAATAATATACCATCTAAATCAGAATAATATATAAAGGATAAGTCTGTATTAATATAGAAATATAATCCAATAATATGAATAAAACAATTTAACATAAAGTATGACGTCGGGCGGAATTTTATATATAATAAAGTTCATCATTAATATAATCAATAACATGAGAATATATGTGATCAATGAATGGAATCAAAGTTCCTACCTGGTTCATGATATTTAGGTGTTGATCTGTGATTGAAAGAAAAAATATACATTTTTATTATTATTATTATTTCTCATCACAAAGTACAAAGTTTGTGGGTTTGAAACTGTCGGCTGAATCACATCATCAGTAACAATCTTTAAAAACACAGTACTGTTGATAAAAGTACACCTGCTACTTCAGTTATTACTCTAAACTGTATAATAATCCCATAATATCTTAAATTCGAACCAAATGTATCTGTATCTGTATCATTGTTTTAAATTTGACTTAATTATAAGTTTCACTAACACAGAAAGACAGAACGAAGCTCAGGGTTCTTTAAAGAGCAGTTCATATTGAATCTATTCATAGACAGGAAGATGAGTTCTCTGCGAAACCAAAAGTGTTCTAAATTTAAATCTGTAAAAACTGAACATTTAATCAACAGTAACAAAAAACAGTTCTTACTTTTTACCAAACAGGCCTCTTCTCTCCTCTTTCTTGCTGATTTCAGCACTGAACTTTGAGATCATCCTGACGAGACAAATAAAGGTTATTCAAAGAGACAAATAAAGGTTATTCAAAAGTGAAGCCATTGCTTCCTGTGTTAAAGCTGCATTCTCTCTGCTGTCCAGCAGGGGGCGACTCCTCTGGTTGTATAGAAGTCTATGAGAAAATGACTCTACTTCTCTCTTGATTTATTCCCTCAGTAAACATTGTAAACATGAGTTTATGGTCTCGAAATTTGGCATTTTGTTCATTACCATCTTGTTTTTTGTGCAACCCGTAAACCGGAAGTGACCATATATGGAGTGAGGAGGAGTGAGGTAGAGACGCCGTATACGTCTCTGGTGTCGACCTGTCAATCAGTGTGTAGCCCCGCCCTAAAGCATCCCCTGCTTTATGGTCTGTTTGACTCTAAATGGAGCATCATTTACTAAATGAACATCATGCTGTATTGAAGAAGACTTGAAACTAGAGATTGAGACCATAAACTCATGTTTACTGTCAATAAAGGTTTCAATGATCAGCTGATCAGGACTCACGGAGCGTGAAGTTTAGGGAACTTCTGGAGGTCGTTGTCACTCAGATTCTACAGAACGAGAGAGAAATGTTTATTTCATCATGAAGACATTTAACAATCTCCTTCTCTACCTCCCCTTCTCCTTCTCTACCTCCTCCTCTCCTTCTCTACGTCCTCCTCTCCTTATCTACCACCTCCTCTCCTTCTCTACCTCCTCCTCTCCTTCTCTACCTCCTCCTCTCCTTCTCTACCTCCTCCTCTCCTTCTCTACCCCCCTTCTTCTTCTTCTCTACCACCTCCTCTCCTTCTCTCCCCTTCTCCTTCTTCTTCTTCTTCTTCTCTACATCCTCCCATCCTTCTATACTTCCTCCTCTCCTTCTCTACCTCCTTCTTCTCCACCTCCCTCCTCTTCATATCTACCTCCTCCCTCTCCTTCTCTACCTCCTCCTTCATATCTACATCCTTCTCTACTCCTTCTCTCCTCTCCTTCTCTACTTCCTCGTTTCCTTCACTACCTCCTCCTCACCTCTCCTCTGTCAGGAGGATTTCACTAAAACTTTATTCATATTTTTGAATGAACTCACCACGAATCTGGCTCCGTCGATGGAGTTCTTCAGAACCACTTTATCACAACCCGTCAGGTTCATCTGAGACACACATTTGGATGAACACGTTTGTTTGTATGCAGATGACACAGTCTTGTATATTCAAATACCGCCTCATCTTATAAGCAGCGGCTCAGAAACTAACGTTACAACATTCACAATTAATTAACTGATAAAATACTCTAAGAAACAGGAGGTCTTAAAAATCTTCATTCTAGTAGATGTTTTGCAGCCAAATCAGATTGTTTACTTTGTTTATAATGCATTTAATACTTTGATCACTTAGATAATCATTTAGATGAGGATGTATTTTAAAGATTTTGGAACTTCTTGTATTGCTAATAATAAAGCAATGTTGATTCTTTTCTTTTTTAATTGTCTTTTTTCTCACAAAATAATCAAAAAAGAACTGATAAGAGTCTTGATTAGAGTACTAGTATTGATAGAATCCTAAGGATACCCGTCCCAGCTGTATCAGAAAGACGTCCTCCTGTCTAACTGTTTAGATAACAGATAACGAGGCGCCGACTGAGCTGGAATGAACTGATCGCGAACGGCAGCAACTCTCAGTTTCTGTGTCCAGAAACAAAATAAAGAAGAAGAAGAAGAGAGGAGGAGGACAGAGGTCTCACCCTCTTCAGGTAGTCTGCCAGCTTCTGAGGGCTCCACCCCGACACCACCGTCCTGGACGGCACTTGGTCGGCGCTCATCCTGCGTCCTCCTCACAGAACCTCCTCACAGAACCAAACCAGAGAACCTTCACCGAGAGGAGAACCTCATCCAACCCGGAGATGAGCTGTTACTCTCCCCGTCCTGCCGTCTCCTTCAGGCCTCGCTGCTCAGCACACTCGCTGCTCAACACACTCCTTCCTGAGAAAATGCAAAAACTTAAAGTCTCGCTAAAAATAAAATAACTGCCGTCCGTCCGTCTTCACAAAGTTTTTACTTCCTCAAAATCAACTCGGTACTTTTTATGTGAAGAGCATAAAAAGCAAAGTGCAGGCCGACATGTCGCTGAGGAACCAAAATGGCTTCCTTCTTTCTTCCTCTCTCTCTTCCTCTCCTTCTCTGTGTCTATGTCTCTCGTTCATCCCTCCCTCCGTTTTAGAGGAAGTGACTGTGCAGCGGGGGGTGAAGGCATCATCATCACAACCCCCCGTCTGACCACAGAGCGGAACAGTTGCACCCACTTGCTGCTGCTGCACGACTTCAACACTGATAGAAAAGCAGGAAGTTACAGACTCTGGATCAGTTTGAGAGCTCGGTCTGATGCTGCAGCGACAGTTCACACTGAACTCATGTCAGATTAATGGAGTCCTCATGCATCAAACTGCAACTTTGGTGAACGTACTTGCACTATTTATCTGACAGATGTGTTTCAAACTTGTTGTGATGTCACCTGATTTATGAAAGGACTCAACCGTCGGCAAAATCCATCCACGCACATTCATCACAAACTGACAAACCTTCAAGTTCCTCTGCCTTTTCTGATGACTCAAAGAGGTGCATTGTGGGAGTTTGGATACATAAATAAATACCCACATGAATAACTGGCAGTCACAGTTGATGTAACAGAGCGGCTAAAGTGTGAAAATGCAAATAAACCAAAATAGCTTCAGCTTTGCCCTGCGTCTAAAAATCTTTAATTAACCCTTTAATGAGTGAACCAGAGGAAGAACACAGTGAAGGTGTTTAAAAGATTAAAAAATGAACCAAACAAAATGTTCAAAAAACTTCAAACACAACCCAATTTCTGAAATGCATTTCGAGGAGTAAGAAACAAGGAGCAAGATCAAGAATCGATGATCGAGGAGCGAGGAACGATGATCGAGGATCAAGGAGCGAGGATCATAGATTGAAGATGAGGAGCGAGATTCGAGGATCCAGGAGCGATGATCGAATCAATGATCGTATCGATGATCAAGGAGCGAAAATAGAGGAGTGAGGATCGAATAGCGAGAAACATAGATTGAAGATGAGGAGCGAGGAGCGAGGATAAAGGATCGAGGAGCAAGATCAAGGATTGAGAGGCAGGAGGCGGGGGGTGACAGATGAGGATCGAGGATGATTCAGGTTGAACAGTTGTAGAAATGATGTGAGAAGTTAAGAGGACACAACTCAGAGACATAACGAGAGACAACGTGTTGTTTACTGAATGTACCTTAAACAGTACAGGACTTTAGTAAATGTACTCCGAGACAGCTTCTCTAAACTCTCTTTCATGTTCAGTCTTTTTCTGTTTTTAATATCTGTTGAATTCGTTTAACACCCTGAGGTAAACTTATATTAAGTTGCTGCCATCATTTCATATGTGGACCTGGAATTAATTTAAAAATGTCCATTTGTGTAGAAAATATTTTGCAGAGGAGATGAGGGGCTCTGTCGGGTTCATTAATGGTATATGTATATATATATATATATATATATACATACACACACATGTATAGCTCCCTCTGCTGGTTAACGGTTGTATCTACAGAGTGAATTGAAACATTAAAGAGGAGCTGAAACATCAGAAGTTACAATAATTCATAAAACAGTCAGAAACTTTTGTCACAAACTGACAAACCTTCAAGTTCCTCTGCCTTTTCTGATGACTCAAAGAGAGTTGTGGGAGTTTGGATACATAAATAAATACCCACATGAATAACCGGCAGTCACAGTTGATGTAACAGAGCGGCTAAAGTGTGAAAATGCAAATAAACCAAAATAGCTTCAGCTTTGCCCTGCGTCTAAAAATGTGTGAACCAGAGGAAGAACACAGTGAAGGTGTTTAAAACATTAAAAAATGAACCAAACAACATGTGAAGAGTTACTGGGTCTTTCTCCGTTCCTGGTTTTGTGCCTCTTGAATCCTCGCTCCTTGATTCTCCAACTTGTGACCCTTGAATCAATCTCAGTCCTCCAACTTTACTCAACCCAATTTCTGAAATGCATTTCGAGGAGTAAGAAACAAGGAGCAAGATCAAGAATCGATGATCGATATATACACACATAAATATATACATATACACACACGTGTATAGCTCCCTCTGCTGGTTAACAGTTGTATCTGCAGTGTGAATTGAAACATTAAAGAGGAGCTGAAACATCAGAAGTTACAATAATTCATAAAACAGTCAGAAACAGGACGAATCAGAGACTTTAGTTTAGTTTGATGTTTAAAGTCTCTGTACCACGATGGAAATATTAAGTTCTGTTCTTTAGAATGTTATTGATCAGATGTTTTAAATATAAATAAATCAAATCTCATCTATGAGACTGAACACAGTTTTTCTCTGTTAACCTTGTTTTTATTAACAAAAAGATTTGCAATTTAAATAAAAGCAGAAGCTGACAAATGGTCCCTGAAGGCAACACAGCATCATGACAGGTTAGCATGTTTTTTGGTGATGCGTTCACTGAAACAATCAATAAGAAACAAAAAACTGTGTTTATTCAAATCTGAATTTTCCAGCACACAAACAGAACATGATGAAAATTAAACTAACATACTAACATCTAAAACATTAAATTTGTTGACTTTAATAATTAACTTTTGAAATACTTTTCATGCCGAATGAAAGCAGGATTTTAATTCCCAATTATTGACATTAAATATTCAGTTTTTACGAACTATAAACAGGCATTTGGATGTTTGTATCAAAACTTTAGATTTGAACTTGCTGAATATATTTTTGTATGAAGATCAGTTCATTCTGAAGAGGGGGGGTATTTTATCCGCATGTACTTGAACGCGTGTGTTTTGTCCGTCTGTCCATCGTCTCTCTTTAAAAACAAACAGTTATATGTAACGATGAAACAACCAAAATAAAAGCACGACTGAGGACAAACAGCTTTGAAGATCAGAACGATGACGATGACAGAGAATCAGGACTGAATCAGGACTTCCTGTCTTTAGAGTCTGGTTCTGGTCCAAAGTCCAGCGGACTGGTTTTGGGTCCCGGGTCACGGCGGTCCTCCCCGAGGAGCCGCAGAGTGTCAGTGAGTCTTCTTGGACGAGCCGAAACCGGAGAATCCCATCACGGCCGCCATCTCGTCGTCCTCCTCGAAGTCCACGTCTTCCTCCGCTCGCCGCTTCCTCTCCTTCTGCTTCTCCTTCTTGTAGGCCTTCGCTTTCTCCTCCTGTCAACAGAGAGGACCATCAACACCAGAACTACAACTCACACTGATACTTCCTGTCCCTAGAACTACAAACCACACTGATGCTTCCTGTCCCTAGAACTACAACTCACACTGATACTTCCTGTCCCTAGAACTACAACTCACACTGATACTTCCTGTCCCTAGAACTACAAACCACACTGATGCTTCCTGTCCCCCCCAGCTTCCTCCTCCTCCTCACCTCCTCTCTCAGCTCCTTCATGCGCTCCTCAAAGTCGTACTCCTTCTGTTTCTCCTCCATCTTCTTCTTGTTCGCCTCAAAACGTTTCTTCACCTGATCGAGAGACGAACGCTCCACTCTCATTGACATCCCCAAGTTCCTCTGGTCTGTTCACACACAAAACACAGTTACACTTAGTTAGACACACGCACACACACACACACACACACACACACACACACACACACACACACACACACACACACACACACACACACACACACACACACACACACACACAGTGATCTGATTGGTTGTCACATCGTCAACGTTAACTCACGTTTCTTGCCGTTGATGTGATCTAAGAAGTTGATGGAGTCCTTGACGACGCAGTCACAGACGTTACAGTAATAACTGAAAGAGAAGAAGAAGACATCAGACGTTACAGTAATAACTGAAAGAGAAGAAGAAGACAGCCAATCAGAGCGAGGCAGCAGCTCCTAAAGGCCTACGGTTCAGACGTGATGAAGGTGTTCCTACCCGCCCATCTCGGCCTGAGGAGTGGTCTTCGTGATGACGATGGTCTTCCCCAGTTTGGACTCCAGATCCACTTTGTAGTCTCGGTGACGCAGCATGTCCCGCTTGACCGGCGGAGCGATTTTCCCTAAAACACAGAGAAGACTGATGTCACTTCCTGAACTCAAAGTCTCTAAATCAGAGGTGAAATCAGTGAAAACAAATGAAAGTCTCACCATCTCTCCTCTCTTTGTCCCTCTCCTCAGACAGACGTTTCTGAGCGAGCGTCTCATACTCGTCTTTGTCCCACTTCCGACGGAAGTCATTCTTACTGTTACTGGACTACAAGAGAAGAAGAGGAAGAGGAAGGTCAAGAGTCAGAGAAGAAGACGCAGCTGCTCCCTTAGAGAAGATAATGAACTCACAATGTCAGTAATCGTTAGGTTCAGTCACAGATAAGTGTTTTACTTTGTTATGAATCAGATGTTATATTGAAGTTTTTCTTCTATAATAACTGTTAACAGATACAAACAGAATCATTAAGACTCTGGAACAGTTTTTACATGAATCCTGTAGAAGTTGTACTTTGATTATTGATCAGTATTGATCAGTAAAGAATGAGTCTGAAGAACAGCTTTGATGAAGTGTTCCAGGCTTTTATTGTGAAACTCCACACACTGAAACAGGAAGCTTAGATTCAAACTACTGAACTAAATATCATGTTAGTGAACAACAGATTAACTCAGTGTGTTTAATCTGATGTGTTTGAGTTAATGACCATTTTATTGTGAAAGAATCTGACCGGAAGTCGTATTGTTGCTAACATTAGCAGCTACAAAGATGATGTTATGTAGAGAGGAACCAACGCAAACAATGAAACGTAAAGAGAGGTGTCTCTCTCCAGGCTAGCTGCTAGCTGCTAGCTGTGAGCTAAGGCGGCGTTTCTACCCGTTCTGGCCCGCTATGGCCCGCTCTGGCCCGTGTCCCGGGCTCTCCGGGCCGGTAGTCACGGCCTCTCTCGGGCTGAGGTGAAGGTCGCAGAACATTCAACCTCATTTCATGTTTTTAACAGTGAAAAACAAAGCCAGGAACTCACCCCGCTGCCGGACGCCATCTTGTTTACGCAGTAACGCTTTACGGCTTCTGTCGCGAAGACACGTTTACGTCTTTTTAGAAACAGCGCCCCCTGCTGGAGCGGAGAGATACGACGTGAGAGCAACAACCTGCTGGTGAAATAAAGTAGTTCATAGTGGAGACTTACTATTTCATAACATATGTATTTCATCTTTGTATTTGTTATAGTATTGTGATTTATTTAAATATTATATAGGTGGAGGCTTTAAATAAGCCCAGTCTTCCTGCAGCGTGATATCATTTATCAATGGTATGTTTTTATATTTCTCAATAGTGCAAATAAACTAAACTAAACTAAACTAAACTTAACTAAACTAAACTAAACTAAACTTAACTAAACTAAACTAAACTAAACTTAACTAAACTAAACTTAACAAAACAAAAAACTAAAAACTAAACTAAACTTAACTAAACTTAACTAAACTAAACTTAACTAAACTAAACTAAACTAAACTAAACTAAACTTAACTAAACTAAACTAAACTAAACTAAACTAACTTAACTAAACTATTAAACAACAACACAGGTGGCTGTAAAGGCCGCTCATTGGTCATCTAGAGTTGTATAGTTGTATTATTTACATTATGTCGTCCTAGGAAACGACAAGATACAAAGTAATACTGACACAATGCAAATGAAAGTACATCAGAAACAGAGTCGTACATACACAGAAATGGAACTTAAAGAAGGACAACAAAGGGCAGCGTAGACATTTAACTACTGTGTACAAATATAAATATTTATAAAAAGGTACAGTACCAGTCAAAAGTCTGGACACACCTTCTCATTCAACTACTGTGAAGAATCTAACATATAAAACATACTCTGGTTTGTTGAGCATTTGTTTGTTTACCACATAATTCCATATGTGTTCCTTCATAGTTGTGATGTCTTCAATATTAATCTACAATGTAGAAAAAATAAAATAAAGAAATAAAGAAAAACCAATGAATGAGAAGGTGTGTCCAAACTTTGGACTGGTACTGTAAATATATGAACATAAAACACAACAACAACCATGATCAAGATGAAGTCAACCCTGGTGTCTTTTTACCCTTTTCTCTTCAAAACCACTCTCACTACAGATCATCATGTATGTACATCAAAGCTTTATATGTACTACCTAGTATTCAATTCAATTCAATTCAGTTTATTTTGTATAGCCCAGAATCACAAATTACAAATTTGCCTCAGAGGGCTTTACAATCTGTGCACATGAGACATCCTCTGTCCTTAGACCCTCACATCCTCTGTCCTTAGACCCTCACATCCTCTGTCCTTACACCCTCACATCCTCTGTCCTTACACCCTCACATCCTCTGTCCTTACACCCTCACATCCTCTGTCCTTAGACCCTCACATCCTCTGTCCTTAGACCCTCACATCCTCTGTCCTTAGACCCTCACATCCTCTGTCCTTAGACCCTCACATCCTCTGTCCTTAGACCCTCACATCCTCTGTCCTTACACCCTCACATCCTCTGTCCTTACACCCTCACATCCTCTGTCCTTAGACCCTCACATCCTCTGTCCTTACACCCTCACATCCTCTGTCCTTACACCCTCACATCCTCTGTCCTTACACACATCCTCTGTCCTTACACCCTCACATCCTCTGTCCTTACACCCTCACATCCTCTGTCCTTACACCCTCACATCCTCTGTCCTTAGACCCTCACATCCTCTGTCCTTCCCTCACATCCTCTGTCCTTAGACCCTCACATCCTCTGTCCTTACACCCTCACATCCCTCACATCCTCTGTCCTTACATCCCTCACATCCTCTGTCCTTAGACCCTCACATCCTCTGTCCTTACACCCTCACATCCTCTGTCCTTAGACCCTCACACCCTGTCCTTAGACATCCTCTGTCCTTAGACCCTCACATCCTCTGTCCTTAGACCCTCACATCCTCTGTCCTTCCCTCACATCGGCACAGGAAAAACTCCCCTAAAAACCCCTTTAACAGGGAGAAAAAAGGAAGAAACCTCTGGGAGAACGACAGAGGAGGGATCCTTCTCCCAGGATGGACAGAATGCAATAGATGTCATGTGTACAGAATGAACAGCATAACAGAGATACAACACATTCAATGTATATGACATAAATGATTCATATAATAAGACTACTTATAATAACAGCAGCAATTATTACAGTAGAATTATAGTTATGAAAATAGGGATAGTAATGTGATTAATAATAATAATGGAAGTAGCAGTGGGTGTCAGTGGGCTCACAGCAGGAGGCACGACTACGGTCCAGGTACCACAACGATTCATGGAAACCTGCAGAGCGAGAAAGCAAAAGGGCTTCAGGGTGGAAGTAAAGCTAAAATGCTTAATGGTACAGGTAATAGTAATAGTAATGTGACTAGTAATAATAATGGTGGTGTCAGCAGGGCCGTAGCAGGATGCACGACCACGGTCCAGGTACAGCCACGATTTATAGAAGCCTGCGAAGCGAGAAAGCACAAAGACTCCAGGGTACAAGCAAGTCAATAAGTGTAATAGTACAGGCAATAATAATAGTAATGTGACTAATAATGATAGTGGTAGTAGTAGTGGGTGTCAGCAGGGCCTCAGCAGGTGGCACGATGACAGTCCAAATATAACCCCGATTCCTGGGAACCTGCGAGACGAGAAAGCACAAGAACTCCGGGGAAGAAGCCAAATCAGTAATGTGCATAAATAGGAGATTAATACATAAAGAGGTATCTCATCTATGTATAAATACATAGATGAGGATTATCCAGTGACAGTGGGCCACCTGTCGGTCAGCACAGGAACTAATACTATTTAGCTGAATATTTTATTTTTACTTGTAGAATATTTTACTTTGTGGTATTTCTACTTTGACTGTAGAGTCTGAAAACCTTAAAAGTAATATACCGAGTGATAACTCTCTTCATCATCACATTTATATTGTACATATTTGTAATTATTGTTTTCTATATTTATGTTTCTGACTGTTGCAGTGCTTTGTTTATATTTTTATTTCCTCTTATTGTTAAGCAACAAACACCAGGCTCGTTCCCAGTGAATGAAAACCTACTGGTAATAAACATATATATAATAATAATAATAATAATAATAATAATAATAATAATAATAAATAATAATAATGTTCTGATTCTGATTCTGGCGGGCAGGCCCCGCCCCCTCTCAGGTGCGGCAGCAGGCCCCGCCCCCTCTCAGGTGCGGCTCATTAAAGAGCTCAGAAAGCGGATCAATGGCGTCCGACGGCGCCAAAGTCAAAGTGCGATGATGTCAAGCAGCGGAGTGGAAACAGCTCAGAGCCCGCTGCTCTCCTCCAGGTAGTACACACACACACACACACACACACACACACACACACACACACACACACACACACACACACACACACACACACACACACACACACACACACACACACACACACACACAGGTAAATGTCACCGTTTCCACCGTGCACGGAGCTCAGTCACGTCTTCATCAGACTTCCTTTAAATTATTATTTTATTATTATTTTATTTTTTTTAAGTTTGATTCAGTTTTTAAAATCTGTTAAACTCCAGAAAATGTTTGATATGTTTTTGTATAAATGCATAACATATATATATAATATATATATATATATATATATATATATATAATATATATATATATATTATATATATTTATATCTAGTTAAATGTAATGTGCACCGTTTGTTCACATTAATTAAGCAGCAGGTGATTAAGTAGGTCTGTGTGTTTTGCAGACCTGGGTTTTGCCTCTCAGGCTCCAGCTCTCCTCTGATTGGTTGAGGTTGTACCTGCAGGCTATTATTTTTCGAATTATTTGAAGTAAGTTTTCTCCTAAAGGATGAAAGTATTTTTAGTAAATAAAGTATTAATGAAAACAATCCTTGACGTGTTCAGGGAAGATTGCGACAGGTGTCCAAGAGGAAACTACAAAAATGGCCGACAGAGCGTTGAAGAAATACAAATGTAGCGTGAACGCCCTGCGGACCGAGCTGGTTCTCCACTGAGCGTTTCCAAACGGCTTCTTCTCGCCGTCCGTCCTCTCTGACGAGACGTTTGTGTCCTCAGCTTCTGTCCCGGCTCGTGGTCGTGTGCCTGTGCAAAGAGCTGGTCGGACGCCATGTGGAACGGCCTCCCTGACCCGCTGCTGACCGCTGCCCCCAGAGGCTCCACCCCCAGAGGCTCCGCCCCTAGAGGCTCCACCCCTAGAGGCTCCACCCCTGAGCCCTGGCTCCTCCCCGGCTGCAGCTCCGTGTTCGACAGCCTGGTCAGGTGAGAAACACAATGACGTCATCTTTCACACCTGTGTAGAAGAAGTACTCCGATCTCCTCTCCTCTGGTTGTGTCCTCTTCCTCCTCCTCATCCTCCTCTTCCTTACAGTAACGCGTCTCCGGTCCCGTCTCCTCCGGCTGTCAGCGGTCTTCGAGGACGAGAAAGAGCTGTCAGCAACAAATCTAGCAGGTTCAACGGTTTTATTTTAACAGCAGACAACTGTGAAAGCATAGCTTAGCATAGCTTAGCATGTAGAGTGGAAACAATAACTATTTTGTGTTTTTATATTATTCAGTTTAAAAACGTGGCAAGATTCCTTTAAACCAAAACACCACCGAACCTAAAACTACCTTCAGATAATAAAGGTCTGGTCTGGTCTAGACGGTCTAAACTGGTCTGAGACTGTCTGGTCTAAACTGGTCTGGTCTAAACTGGTCTGGTCTAAACTGGTCTGAGACGGTCTGGTCTAAACTGGTCTGGTCTAAACTGGTCTGGTCTAAACTGGTCTGGTCTGAGACGGTCTGGTCTTGCCCCCCCCTGCAGGCCGTCCATCCTGGAGCGTTGTATCCTCAAAGTGTCCACCAGCAGCGTTGCTGTTGGGACGGACGATCTGGACAACAAGAGGTCAGTGAACGTAGCTGATGAGGAAATGAGGCGTTCAGGTGCTTTTGTAGTTCTGATACCTCCAACACTCAGATTAGATTATGTGAGCTCCTGAGATTTCATTCTGCGTGTTTAAACCTGACCCCTGACCTCTGTGCGTCCCTGCAGGCCCCCCTACGACCGCTGCTACCCCGTCCTCCTGGACCCGGCCAACACCGAGACCAACGGCGCCGTTCTGAAGCGGCGGCAGAAACAGATCCAGTACGGCAAAAACACCATCGGCTACCAGAACTACCTGCAGCAGGTCCCCAAGTGAGGAAACACTCCTCCTCCAACAGGCCTACATGTAGCCGTTAGCATCTATCATATTAGCAACGCTTTTCACAATAAAAGTGGAATTAGAGCTGAATAAAAGCAGCAGAGATCCCCTTTAACCCTCTGAACCTCAAAAACACACTGTTTATATTTAGCTGTACAAACTGTCACTATAGCAAGATTTTCACCTTTCCAACAGTCCTTGAACACATCATGTGTGATGCAGGCTTCAGATGGTTAAGACAGGAGGCCGATGTTGCTACAGACGGAAACTAAATCTCTGAATAATCAAGAACTCGTTGTGTCTGCTCCTCCTCAGGCACCTGAGGGACGCTAAGCTCCACCCCTCTACTCCCAACAAGTACAGGAAGTACAGCCGGCGCTCCTGGGACATGCAGGTGCGTCTGTGGAGGCGAGCGCTGCACCTGTGGGACCCTCTGAACGACAGCCAGCCGGACGGAGCCAACACCCTGGACCCAGTGGAGCAACTGTAGGTGGAGCATATGTCTATTATTATTATTATTATTATTATTATTATTATTATTATTATAAAAAATGTTTTAAATATAAATTATACAAGTTTTTAAATATAAATAATTATATTAAAAATAATTAAATATAAATAATTATGTAAAAAAATAATAATTAAATATAAATAATTATATTAAAAATAATAATTAAATATAAATAATTATGTAAAAAATAATAATTAAATATATATGTAATTGTGATGTTTTTCAGTATTTTAAGGAGGAAACTCTTTGTGAAAAACTTTTCCTTCTGGTGACTTTAAGCTCCTTTTTTGTGAATCTTGTTTTTTAGGCAGAGCCAGCTGGCGAAGATGACCTCTGACCTGTTTGAGGACGGAGGAGACAAGCAGAGAGAGAAGGAGACTCCAGCAGCCTCTAAAGCCTCCTCTGTGTCTCCTCTGTCGGCCGTGACGTCTCTGGAGCTGCCTGGACCCTGGAACGTCCCACTGTCCCCGGTAACACCTGAACGCCCCGCTGCATTAATAAGATTCAACACGTATAGCTTCATCTATAGTCTCCACAGCTGCTCACTGATACTCTTATCAAACAAACAGGGAATAGAGAGTTTGTTGGGGACTATTTTCAGCAGCGGATGGATCCACATTTCCTGCTCAAGGGAAAGGAACTTGTTTGAACACAGTTGTCTTCCATCAGGAGGCTGAGATGAACCACAGGACTCTCCGTTCTCCTCCAGGACTCGGCTACTCCTTCAGGAGGCAGCTGACCGCCGGAGACAACATGACCGACTGGCTCCGCCTCCTGCTGGAGGCCGACGGCGTCCCAGGTGAGGTCACGGGTGGAAGAAGATTCAGTAGAAGTACTAATACCACAGTATAGAAATACTGTTACAAGTCAGATTTTGAATGCAGGACTTTAATTAAACATTGTCTTTATTTTTCCTCTATCAGGTCTTCTTTCTGACTATTGGAAAGAAAACATTTATTTTACCATTTTATGTTGTTTTTTTTGGCATCTGTAGATTTCTCCTAAAGACTAATTTACATATTTAAACATTACGCGTTAAACAATCCCCTTAAATAAAAGTAGAAACAGACTAAGTACCAAAAGATCTTAAAGTGTTTTCTTAACCCCTTAGACTATTTAAGTACCAAAAGATCTTAAAGTGTTTTCTTAACTGGATGATATTTATTGATGCATTAATGTGTTCATCACTTTATACTTCTACTACATATCAAAGACTTAAAGCTGAAGATGGGAATACTCAAAAGTACAAGTACCTCGAGGTGTATTTAAGTACAGTAGATGACTTGATGTATTTAGCTAGTGCCAAACATAGAATAAAAATAATTGGTGACAGAAATCTCCCACGTGACCTCCTGAGGAGCTCTGTAGAAAATGTTCAGCAGTAGACTAAAGAAACGTTTTAACCCTTCAAACAAAACATTAAACACCAGAGAATATCGATCCATGTATCTGTAAGAAGTCATCCCATTGGTTAAGACATCTCCTAAAAGATTTATGATTGACTGAAGTATGAAACTGTTGAGAGAGCAGAAGTATTTGTTATACTGTCGGGTTTATCAGCCAAAGAAGCTCTGAGAAACTCTTTACATTTTTTAAAGTTCCACTCCGGCTTTTGTTTTTATTATCTGTCTTTATAATTTGACTCTAACTTGACTCTGTTGTGTTTTCCGGTAGATTTCGGTTCTGATGACCAGCAGGTTCCTGTGTTCTCCGACCAGCTCTTGTGGAATCCGTACTGATCGATCCGAAACAAACAACGGAGCATCGTCTGTCAACGTCTCGACTCCTCGATGATGATGTGGATCCGGCTGAGTTTGGAGTGAAGTTGGTGTGTTTCCAGTATCCAGGGCATTTGTCTTTTTAAGATGGTTGAATAGTTACTATAACGACAGCAGGGATGTGATTGGTCCTGATCCATGAGGAGGGCTGCGACCTGAAGAGAACCCAGAGGAACCGCCTCCTCTCTCAGCTGAACGCTTGACCCGAGCATGGAACTATAGTTTACACTTTATATATTTCTGTTGAACTGATGGAGCACTTCTCACCTGCATCGTGTTTTAGTTTTAGAGTCCTGCACTGATGGAAAAGCTATTTATTTTGTACTTGGAGCCACTTATTGAGTTTGGTGTCACTTTATCGCCTCTCTGCAGGCTGTTGTCTTTGGTCCACCGTCACTTCATGCTCTGATGTCTGTCTGGATCAGGCTCCAGCTCCTCCTGTTTTCTCAAAAACAAAACCCTGTTTGATGGGGGGAGGGAGGGAGGGGGGGGGGGGGGGAGTAGGCTGTCGCTTTGTGTTGTTGTGAGTTTCCTTTTACTTTTTTGTGTCCCTCAATTTGTCATTTTGTGCTGCTTGAATATCGAGAGCAAAGCTGAAAGATTGATTAATAAAGATGTAAATAAAGTGTTTGAAAATTCACAGGCTGGCCCGTTTTCTTCTCTTACTGACTCTGGAGTGTCGGTCCGTTGTTTCATTGTGTTGTGTAGTAACAAACGGCAGCTTTTTATTGATACTTCAAAGAATATTAACAGTTGTTTGTATTAATTTAAGAATAAAGATGTTCAAATTTACAGTTAATTATTGTTATATTTACTCCTTTTACAAATGCCCCCCTTTTTTTTTTTTTTTTTTTTTTAAACCTGTATTCTCACAACAGTTCATTCATATTTAGTTGTTTTCACACAACTCAAATAAAAATGTACAAATATCTTCATTATATCCAGTGATTTTGAACATTTAGTTTCTAATGTTATGACTTTGGGACATATTCATCAACATGCATCAGATGTCAACACTTCAGAGTAAAGTTTCTGGTTATTGAAAGTCAGCGACTTGGTTTAGAAATGATAGAAAATATCTTTAATAAAAACCTCAGACATTTGACTCTGCTGGTTTAAACATGGACTTATTTGTTGAACTTATTATTTTTTCACTAGAACATAAATACTACATACAGATAATACAGTAAAAGAAGTAACCTGTCATTTCAAGTATGCAGCGCTTTTTAAAACAAAGTGTTTTGTGGTGGTTTAAATATTTCATGAGGCGAATAAATTAAATTAAAATGATTAAAAAAAACAGACATCAGAGAAGACATGTTGGAAATAAAACATTAATTAACTAAAAGCTTTTAAATAATAAAAAAACAAAAGGTTGCTGAGGGTGTGAATGTATTCCCCTCCTTTAATAATGCAGGCAGTGAGAGCGTTCCTCCTCACTACGTCTCAGATTGTACCTTCCACTGCATTGATCTGACGGCTTTAGTCATTTTGTTACTGATGAGTGACAAAACCTATAATTATCTAAATAATTGGTTTTTTTATGAATGATGTAATATTATAGATTATATAGAATCATTCAAATGAGCTTCAATACAATAGTTATAATAGATTCTGTCTGTATATATAATATTACTGTGGATTCTTTACTGTTTTTATTGCTCATTTGCTTATTTATAACACTTATTTTGATCTTGTGTTTTTATTTACTATGTCTCTTGTTTGCACTAGGACTAATAAAGGATTATCTTATCTTTTCACTTTTCACTGCATTGATCTGACGGCTTTAGTCATTTTGTTACTGATGAGTGACAAAACCTATAATTATCTAAATAATTAGTTTTTTTATGAATGATGTAAAAAAAATCATTCAAATGAGCTTTAATACAATAGTTATAATAGTTTCTGTCTGTATATATAATATTACTGTGGATTCTCTACTGTTCTTATTGCTCATTTATGATACTTATTTTGATCTTGTGTTTTTATTTACTATGTCTCTTGTTGGCACTGGGACTAATACAGGATTCTCTTCTCTTCACCTTTAACGTGGTGAATGGATAAGTATACTATTGATCTTCATAATGACGTGTGGCTGCTACCTGCTCCCTGCTCACCTGTGCTCCGGCTCGGTGGGTGGAGCTCCTCCTCCGGCCACACGGTGCGCTGCTGCGGCCGCGCTGCGTCGGTGTGACCGGACGGAGGAGCGTGTTTCGGTGTTTCTGTCCGTTCAGCGCGGTGCTCCCTCCTCCTCTCCTCCTCTCCTCCTCTCATCACCTGCTTCAATGAAGACAGCACAAAGGTCCGCGGCTGTAAACAAGGTGGGAGAGAACTACAGCTCCCAGCATGCCCCGCGCCTCCCGCAGGTCTGATTCTAACAGCGGAGGCTTCATTCTGAGGCTGCGGCTCCGAGAGCAGAGGCCGAGAAGCTGCAGGTGTGTGCGGTGATGAGGAGTAGCACCTCCTCCTGCTCTTCTTCTCCTCCTCCTCCTGCTCTCCTCCTCCTGCTCTTCTTCTCCTCCTCCTGCTCTCCTCCTCCTGCTCTCCTCCTCCTCCTCCTCCTCCTCCTCCTGCTCTTCTCCTCCTCCTCCTGCTCTCCTCCTCCTCCTCCTGCTCTTCTTCTCCTCCTCCTCCTCTCCTCCTCCTCTTCCTCTCCTCCTCCTCTCTCCTCTCCTCCCTCCTCCTCCTCCTCCTCTCTCCTCCTCCTCTTCCTCCTCCCTCTCCTCCTCCTCTTCCTCCTGCTCTCCTCCTCCTCCTCCTGCTGCTCCTCTCTCCTCCTCTCCTCCTCCTCCTCCTCTCCTCTTCCTCCTCTCTCTTCCTCCTCCTCCTCCTCCTCCTCCTCCTCTCTCCTCCTCTCCTCCTCCTGCTGCTCTCTTCCTCTCCTCCTCTCCTCCTCCTGCTCTCCTCTCTCTCCTCTTCCTCTCCTCCTGCTCTCCTCCTCCTCTCTCCTCTCTTCCTCTCTCCTCCTCCTCTCCTCTCTTCCCCTCCTCTCCTCTCTTCCCCTCCTCTCCTCCTCTGGTTCTTATTATGATGTGTTAACGGTGACCGCGTGCGGACGTGAAGGAGGACAGGCTGGTCCCGCAGAGTGCGCTTGATTCCGTACTGTGAGTCCCGGCGGCGGCGGGCGGTGCTGCACACAGACACCGGTCCACGGAGAGTCTGCAGCCCGGCCGCTCCCCGCACGAGCTCAGCCGCAGAGGGAGCGCTTGTTTTGACGGTGCGGGGTGAGTCCGTCCCGCAGTGTTGTCTCCGCACGGCCCGCACGGCCCCGCACGCTGCGGAGGAGCCGCGTTCACCAGGAGGCTGCGAGGAGAAGCGACCCGCAGGGCTAGGGTTTGTTTTGCTGCTACCGCTGCTAACTGCCGCTGCTAACTACCGCTGCTAGTTACCGCTGCTAACTACCGCTGCTAACTGCCGCTGCTAACTGTCGCTGCTAGTTACCGCTGCTAAATGCCGCTGCTAACTACCACTGCTAGTTACCACTGCTAACTACCGCTGCTAAATGCCGCTGCTAGTTACCGCTGCTAAATGCCGCTGCTAACTATCGCTGCTAACTACCACTGCTAGTTACCGCTGCTAGT
The DNA here is from genome assembly GCF_027596085.1 of Anoplopoma fimbria. Classification (NCBI taxonomy): domain Eukaryota; kingdom Metazoa; phylum Chordata; class Actinopteri; order Perciformes; family Anoplopomatidae; genus Anoplopoma; species Anoplopoma fimbria. The sequence continues at coordinate 452,749 of NC_072472.1, read as the reverse complement.
TACCGCTGCTAACTGCCGCTGCTAGTTACCGCTGCTAACTGCCGCTGCTAACTACCACTGCTAGTTACCGCTGCTAACTGCCGCTGCTAGTTACCGCTGCTAGCTGCCGATGCTAACTACCACTGCTTGCTACTGCTGCTAACTGCCGCTGCTAGCTAACGCTGCTAACTACCGTTGCTAGGTAACGCTGCTAGGTCAGTTAGCCACCGTGGGCTAGCTCGCTGCCTCCAGCCAGGCGGCCGGTGGAGCTCCGCCTCCCCGCTAGCAGTAGCTGTAGCAGCTACAGCTAGCTACTAGTAGCTACAGCTAGCAGCTACAGCTAGCTACTAGTAGCTACTAACAGCTACAGCTAGCAGTAGCCTCTCGTCCTGTGTGTGTGAACGTGAGCGACCTTGAGAACCTTTAACGTGTTTAACGTGTGTAACGTGTTTTTAACGTGTGTAACGCGGGTACGTGCCGGTGTTCCCATAGTAACCTGGGTTACTTTGCGCTCAGACGGACCCGCTAGCATCCCCCGTTGAAAACAATGGGATCTGTTAGCCACAAGCTAGCAGCAGCCTGTCCGGCATCAAACAGGCGGCTCTGCTCAGGCCTCCGCTGCCAGGGACAGCCTGGCACCAGCACCAGACACTGGGCCGTTACTTAACCCCAGTAGCACCAGTAACACCAGTAGCCACACAGGAGTCACTGGGTTTAAAGCCCTGAACCCTGTGACCTCTGACCTCACTGGTACCTGGAGAAGGGGCCAAATATACATTAATATATATTAATATACATTAATATATATTAATGTATATTAATTAATTAATATATATTAATGTATATTAATATATATTAATGTATATTAATGTATATTAAAATATATATTAATATATATATTAATAGATATTAAGAAGTGCAAAAGAAGCAGTAAAGGTGCAGTGCAATGTGCTGGATAAATAACAGATAAATAATAATAAAAAAGAAAATATAACAGTATGAATAGATATTATTATTATTAATACGTATATATATTAATATATATATTAATATATATATGTTTATATTAATATATATATTTTAATATATATTTAATATATATATTAATAAATATACATATTAATATATATATTTTTTATATATATATATTCATATATATATATATTCATATATATTAATATTCAAGCTTCAAGTTAATGTGATTTATTTTGTCAAAATCACATGTATTCTATCACCAAATATATCTATTTGTTTTATGAAAAACACTCATCTACCTACTGACATCACAGACAGACAATGTTCTGTGTTCCTGATGATAAATAATTAATAATAAATAAAAGAAGACTTTTAACCAGACCTTACCAGATGACCTTTTCATTAGATTAGATTCAACTTTCGAGTACTAGTACAACGAAATGCAGTTTTAGCATCTAACCAGAAGTGCAAAAGAAGCAGTAAAGGTGCAGTGCAATGTGCTGGATAAATAACAGTATAAATAATAGTAAAAAAAGAAAATATAACAGTATAAACAGTATGAACAGTGGATATGAGATGCATGTTCAGTGATGAGGTCGGACATGTTCCATCAGCTCGTGTGTGGACGGTTTATTCCTAATAGAGGATGAGGTAGAAACAGTGAGGGAGATATTTCCCATAATCTTTATGACGGATGTTTAACATTGATGAGGCGATCAGCAGAGAATTAAACTATTTAGATAACTGGTGAATGTGTTCAAACGTGTGTCGATTTTCTGTTTTTATGATAGTAAACGTCATATTTAAAACAGTCACATGACTTTATCAGGATCTCTCCAACAACACGAAGCTATCAGACGTGTGGAAAATCCACACAGCATTCCTATGGTTTGTGTGGCGATATTGTATCAATACATAAACACATAAATAAAGCATTCATTAGAGCTGCAACGGATGATAAAGCTTAGCCGTTAGCGGTGCTGCTAACGTTACTAGCTCTCCTCCTGTTGGCCGTTAGCGGTGCTGCTAACATTACTAGCTCTCCTCCTGTTGGCCGTTAGCGGTGCTGCTAACGTTACTAGCTCTCCTCCTGTTGGCCGTTAGCGGTGCTGCTAACGTTACTAGCTCTCCTCCTGTTAGCGATGCTGCTAATGTTACTAGCTCTCCTCCTGTTTGCCGTTAGCGGTGCTGCTAACGTTACTAGCTCTCCTCCTGTTGGCCGTTAGCGGTGCTGCTAACGTTACTAGCTCTCCTCCTGTTGGCCGTTAGCGGTGCTGCTAACGTTACTAGCTCTCCTGTTGGTTTAAACACAGACTGGTTGTTTACATTGTAACATTATCAGAGATCAGAGACTAGAGAAGCATAAATGACGTCCTGATCTCATGTTTTACTGAATATTGGAGGATAACGATCGTGAGTAAAACTTTATTTACGCTGTGATGGTTAACGGTAAACTAATTAATCTGAGGTTCACATGTGAAGAACCGTGAGGGGGATCCGTACGGTGTTACTCTATAAACTACCAGCATCGCAAAGAGGGATGTCTGGATGAAACGAAGCCCCTAAAGCCTCCGGGTTCACTGAGGGGGTGATGGGGGTCCCTAGGGGAACCCAGACATGATGAAGAGGACTCTACAACACTCATGTGTCTCTCCTTCCTCTCCAGGTGCGTTGCTGGCGGCAACAGTTGACTGACAATGTCCTTGTGAGAGTGGGCGGGGCTACCTGGCCCTGAGGTGAGGAGGAGGAGTCTCAGCCCTCAGCCCCTCCCCCCTCTCTCCTGCTGCAGCAGACCGAACGGCCTGACACCCAGACGGTTGTGGCTCTCCCTTCCCTCCTCTTCTTCCTCCTCCCCATTCTCTCCCCCTCCTCCCCCCATCTCCTCCCCCGTCTCCCCCTTGGCCCCGCCCCCTGCCACCATGCTGTGGTCACGCTGCTGTTGGAGAGCCTGAGGAAGCAGACTCTGGAAGGTGACCCTGCTCCGCCGGGGGACGTCTACCTGGTGAGTCTCACTTACACCTGCAGCCTCACCTGCAGCCTGAGAGTCACCTGAGTCCTCCTCTTCCTCCTCAGGGCTGAAACACTCTCTGTCCACACGTGTCGTTCTGAAAGAGAATTAGAACCACATTTCATCTGTTCATCTTTACATTTTTAGAAATGATAAAAGGATTATTTAGTTTTTAAACTACGGCTCCCTGGAGGGTTAAACATTACTTCTAAACATTTTCTTCAACACAGGTAATCCTTGTATGTTGAAATAGAATGATTAGTCTGTATACCTGCATGTTTTGGTCTTTTAGTCCCTGCTGGACCCGAAAACCCTCGCAGAGTGCTGGCCCCCAGATGGCTTGATGCCTGGTGAGTGTTTCATATTCAGTGATTGCTGTAAATGAATAAGTCTGTCGACAAGAGAACACAATGATCCCAATCTATACAGCAGAGTTATTCTGACTTCCAGAAAGACGGGGTCCTACGTTTCCCATGATGCAATAGTGAAGAAAGGAACCCAGGGGAATAATGCATATCAATAATCTTGTGTGTCTGTCCGTCCTCTCAGAGAGCAGCTACTGGCAGCTCTGCCCTCCCTCCAAGTCCGGCCTGCAGGGGGGGTTACTGAGCTCTAGTTTCCCCCCCGGCCCCGTGCCCCTGGTGCCCCCTGATGCTCACCTGCAGGAGGGGGCGACCCCCTGGACGGCGCCCCCTCTCAGCCTCAGCAGCACCGGCCCCTGGCGCCCAGCACCTCAGCGTCTGAGCTGTCCCTCCCCGGAGCGCCGGCGGCCCCCGGCCCCGGGCCCCCTCCCCCTCCTCCCCGCCCCCAAACGGCACTGCCGCTCGCTGTCGGTGCCCGAGGACCTGTCGCGCTGCCGCTACACCTGGCGGCCCAGCGCGTCGCGGGTCTGGACTCCTGTCAGTCGCCAGCAGTGCCACGGGGGAGTGGGGGCGGGGTCACGGGAGGAGGCGCAGGGGCGGGGGGAGGAGGTATAGGGGTGGGCGTGGCGGGGGAGGAGCCTGTCCTCTCCGCGCCCCCAGCTCCTCTCTGAACTCCTCGCTGCACTCCTCGTCCAGCCCCACCTTCTTCAGCCTGGCGCTGTCTCCGGACTCCCCGCTGCCCTGGAGCTTTCCCTGGGACCCCAGCGAGGCGGCGGCGGGGGAGGAGCCTGCTGCTGCTTCTTCCCCTCCCCTTCCTCCTGCTCCTCCTCGCCCTCCCCCTCCACCCGCCTCCCCCTCCTCAGAGGCGTTTCTCCCTCTCCCCGGTGCTCATCAGAGACTCGGCGGCCTCCACCTTCCTGCCTCCGCATCCCGTGCCGAGCCACATGCCGGCCCGTCCTCCGAGCTGCTCGGCCGTGGCGGGGCGGCGGTGGGCGGCCCGGTGCCCGCCTCGCCCTCCTCGGCCTGCAGCACGCCGTCGTCTCTGAGGCGCAGTCTGCCGCCGCAGCTGCCGCGCTGCCACTCGCAGCCCTGCGACCTGCTGCTGCTCAAACCCGGTCTGAAGAGACGCCGCGACCCCGACAGACCGTGTGCCAGACCCGTCCTCGACTTCACCAAGATGACCCAGGTACCGTGTGACCCCGGTTAGAACAGAACAGCTTCTGAAACAAGGAGGAGTCAACAAGAGATCAGTTTGACACGTTTCACAGTGAAATAAATAAATAATCTCTGGATTAGTTTTCTGATCATCACTCCTTAAAAAGAACCAATCCTTCCATATGTTTTGCTGACTTTGAACTCAACACAGTGACTCGTCGTCTTTCAGTATAAACGTGATTATATGGTTTATGTTATCTGATAAAAGACGTAATTGAGGGTTTCCCATCATATCTCAAAACATCCACGAGAATGATGATAAAACAGGTATAAATATAAAGGAATAGATGATAAAGTTGGTGAACCCGCTAGAGAGAAGTTCTGATTTACTTCCATACAACATTCATTATTGTTCAAAACTAACATTAATATATGGGACCTAAACAAATCATCTGATTTAAATGTATTTATACATAAACTAATTTGAACATAATCCAGTTTCTGCTCTTATTTTAAAGGTTGACATGGGTGAATAAACTAAACGTCTATGACCTTTGTCTTCAACTTCATTCCTTTAGATAGCTTTAACTTTTATCGGTCTTGTTGTCTCCGTTCTGCTTTTATTTTGAATTTCTCTGAACGAGATCAGCGGACCAGAGGTTGTGTCTCAATCTGACGTGAAAACTATGACGTAGACTCATGTTTTAAATGTGCTGCATATTGTCCATATTAGTCACTTCAGTGTTCGAGTAATTCTGAGTTCTCCTTCTTCTCCTTCTTCCCTCCCTCAGACCCGCAGTATCGACCCGCAGTGTCTGGAGCGCGGTGGCGGCAGGCTGGCCTGTGGCGGTGACGTCTGCATGGGCATGGAGTCCTTCATGGGCGACTTCCGGCGCTCCTGCTCGCCGGCCGAGTGCCTGGGCAGGTCCAGCATCGGGCCGCTGAGCGAGAGCGACGAGGAGTGCCGGGAGGACGACGAGGACGAAGACGACGGCGAGGAGGAGGAGGAGGAGGCGGGGGAGCGCGAGGCGGCGCAGCAGGCGGTGTTTGAGAGGGATTGTACAGAACTGGACTTGAACTTGATAGAAGAAAACTGAGGCGTTTGTAAATGGAAGGCTGTTCTCTGTTTCCGTTGTTTGGTTTAGTTTTTGGGTTGATCTGAAGCCCCGCCCCTTCCCCCCCCGCACCGCCATCGTCTCCTCACGCCGCGCCTCCTTGCCACCAATCAGCAAGGCTCTCAGGAACAACACCTTCTCTCATTGGGTGAGCTGGGCTGAACGCTGACGACGACAGTGATGATGTGACTGCCGGCGGTGAAGACTTGGCGCCGTTGGGACGTCAGAGAGGAAGTGACCTCCAAGTCACTGAGCTAGCTTCACGCTAACTCACCAGGTACCTGAAGACCGTCCAGGTGCGTCTCTGCGTCCAGGTGTCTTCCAACACACAGCTGCTGAGTCTCTGTAACACGCTACGGTTCTGACGAGGCCGACCGCCGCCGTCAACGTCGACCTGACACGCCATCGCCACGGCAACCACAGTCCTGCACCCAGACACCAGACCGATACTTCAAAGAGCAGTCAGGAAGCAAAGGGTCAGTTCACCTGAACCACTAAACACACAGGTGACATCCGCCAGTAACAGCAGGCAGAACCACAAACAACAACAACACCAGAACACCAATAAGCATCACACAGCAGCAATCTAACAGAACCATAAACCACATTTAGAACCCTTCTATTTTAGAGCCATGACATCATAAAATATGAAGACCGACAGTAGTGGTGTAACAGACCGTTGTCGATCCCCCTCACGGATTGATTCCACAGTTTACCGTTAACCTTCACAGTGTAAATAAAGTTTTACTGAGGATTGTTATCCTCCAATATTCAGTAAACTATGAGATCAGGACATCGTTTATGCTTTTCTAGTCTCACATCATGATAACGTTATAATTTACCTTCAGCCAATACTTATTTTAACTGAACAGAGCCTGAACGCATCAGTTATTGTAACTGAACTGAATCTCCGTTTGTTAGTCGTTAGCGGTGCTGCTAACATTAGTAGCTCTCCTCCTGTTAGCGGTGCTGCTAACGTTAGTAGCTCTCCTCCTGTTAGCGGTGCTGCTAACGTTAGTAGCTCTCCTCCTGTTAGCGGTGCTGCTAACGTTAGTAGCTCTCCTCCTGTTAGCGGTGCTGCTAACGTTAGTAGCTCTCCTCCTGTTAGCGGTGCTGCTAACGTTAGTAGCTCTCCTGTTAGCGGTGCTGCTAACGTTAGCAGTGATATCTCTGTCAGTTTGATGCTGTAGCTGTTTTCAGGCTCCTTTAACGACTGAACTCCGATAGATTTGTTTTATTTGTCTCTGAGATTCAGATTATATTTGATATAATAATAATAATAATAATAATAATAATAATATCTTATAAAATTCAGCAGCAGTGTGTCTCTGTTTTTTTATCAACAGGTGAAGTGACCCTTTAATAACATGAACATCATGATGTGAAGTAGAATAAATTATTCTGATTAAATCAATCACACAGATTAATATTGTTGTTAGTCAATAATGATAATAATTCATCATGATATCACACACACACACACACACACACACACACAGTCATGTGACCTCGGCGTGGCGATGCGTTCAGGTTGGCTGCTGATTGGTGGCGTCGTGCTGTCAGGCTTCACTGAGGGCAGGTAGCCACTGATGCTGTTGTTCACCTGAGTGTTCACACACACACCTGTCTGCGTCTCCCTTTGTGTGTGTGTGTGTGTGTGACATGAACTCCTGGTGGTCATGTGACTTCAGATTGAATCCAGAATATGTCATTTATTTATTTATGTCTTCTGAGCTCACAAGCGTCCCGTCTCCAGAATAGAACAGCTGCTCGCTGCTGTTAAAGCACCACAGAAGAAGAAGAGGAGATAAAAGGTGTTAGTTTAGTGTATAAATGTGAAGAAGGTCACATCCTCCTCATCACTCACATCTCATGTTTTCAGCTGCTTTTATTCACACAACTACTTCAAACCTCACAGGAAACACTATTAAACAGCTTTTATTTTGAAATCACAGCATTGATTTCATCTGTGATGAACAGAAAGATGAAAAGAAAAATAATTGAAATACTCTAATGAAGTTCAGAACGTTGATGGTGAATTTTACATTAAAGAAAACTGACTGAAATGTTAATGTCAATTACAGAAAATAAACAAAATCTGATTCTGAAGAAGAATTCAATCAGTGCATCTTTATTTAATCTGAAATCAGTCTGGAACTCAGAGTTAAAGAGGATGTTTTGATGAAAATGATTTAAACATTTTACTACCAACAACAAAAGTCTTTAAAGTCGTCAAATATCAAATTATGAATCAGACTAAACATTCTTATCAGACAGATTTTAATTATTTATGAAATGAATTCACAGAAGACGTCAACTCTTCTCTGGATTTAATCTGTAAAATGAAGATTCACAGAACCACCAGGTGAGAACGTGACGACCAGAAATGAAAAATGTTCGCAGGTTATTTTATGATGTTTCTTTTCATTTGATATTCTCCCAACTTTTGCTTGAAAGTCACTAAAAGAAGAAGAAAAACTGCACGTTGAAGGTCTGTGAACCACACGGCTCGTTTCACTCGTTTCCTCCTGAGAATCGTTCTTCACATTCCTGCTGATCGTTTCAAACCCTCATGAATCAATCATCCGTCACAGTCAGCGTTTCATTTGACTCTTAAAGGTGTTTTCCTGCAGTGATTCAGTTCCAAACCTCTGCTATGGCCTCTTGCAACATTAACTAAAGTGAAAAATAACTAGTGGATCCGCCCCACTAATTATGCTCATGCTGCACCCTTCCACCAAGTGGAATCATCATGTTAATCTGGTCTGGAGATTTTCCAAAATCCTGCTGACAAACAAACAAACTAAATCGAAAACGTCACCTCTTTCAACGTCTCTTTAGTGATGCATTCAAGGACACTCTGACATCCAAGAGTGTGAGCTGCCAAAAAGTGCATCTAATGTAAATGTTAGAGACTGAAACCCAGGAGACTATCAACAAGTTAACAGGAACGCTGTTAAAAAAGATCATAACCAAAAAAAGAAAATGTGTGTTTGGTCGTTTCAGTTCAGCAAACAGCTATCAGATCTCAGATGTCCTAATGTCCCTGAATGCACCAAAGAGTAAAAGAGTTTGCCTTGAAAAGTAAAGATGTCTAAACTCTGACTGTGAAGGATTGTTGTCTTTTTAAATTGTGGCATCTTTACCGTTAAACTTTCAGATATTGGTTTCACTTTGTAAGAGTTTTTGTGTTAGCGATGTTTCAGTTTGAGTGACGGCGTCTTCTTCTCTCTCTGATGTCACATTTCATCGTTCAACGCGGTCAAAAGCATTCGCTCGATCTTAAAGGAACAGTTCAATGTTTTAGAAACCTATTTTTCTGACAGCGAGGCGTTCCGGTGAATATAAGTGTCATGTTTTTGTGTTGAGGTGGAAGCTTGGAGTCATGATGTGGTTAGCCTAGCTTAGCATAAAGACCAAGGGCCGCCTCTGACAAACTCCTGTTGGGTGACGCATTGAGCTGCATTTGTGTTCATCTGAACTTCTCGCTCTGAGGGGAAGACAGTTTACCAAAATGTTGGACTGACCATTTAAAACGAGATTAATGTTAGCCATAAGCTAGCTTGTTAGCTTCACGTGTTGGTTAAAAAAGACAGGTACAGTCTTAACCCAAATTTACAGAACAATTACATTTAAAAAAACAAATGCGTCTAGAAATGTCCCACATATACAAACGCATTGTCCGTTACACACACATACAAAAACATTGTCCTTGTAACACATACAGAACATAATGTCCTTTTTAAACACACATACAGACACTCAAAGTGTCCCTGTAAAACACCCGCAGAACTTAATGTTCTTCTAACCCACACATGCATAGTGTCCCCGTAACACACATACATAATACATTGTCCCTGTAACACACAAATAGATACAAAGTGTCCCTGTAACATCCTTAAAAACACACATTGTCCTTGTTACACAAATACACAACACAATATCCCTGATACACACATTGTCCTTGTAACACATATATACACAAATAGTTTCCCTGTAACACACGTTTACATAACCGTGGCCCTGTAACACTCATACAAACATGTTGTCCCTGTAAGACACATTTACACACGTCCCTGTAACACATTTTTACATATGTTGTCCCTGTAACACACATTTACACACATTGCGTCCCTGTAACACACATTTACACACTCTGTCCCAGTAACATTCATTTCCATAACGGTGTCCCTGTAACACACATTTACAAACATGGTGTCCCTGTAACACACATATTTATAACTGTGTCCATGTAACATACATTTACATAACTGTGTCCCTGTAACAAACATTTACACATGCAGTGTCCCTGTAACACACATTTACACACATTGAGTCCCTTTAACACACATTTACACATACAGTGTCCCGGTTCCAAACATACACACATTGCGTCCCTGTAACACACATTCACATACCGGTGTCCCCGTACCACACATAAACGAGCGCCCCTCTCCACACTCCCTCCTGGTCTGTCGGTTTGTTTCTGTTGATCGCTCCATGACGCCCAACATAAGCCTTAACTGAACATATTCTATTATTCTGTAAATCAAAACGTTAAAAAAGAAAAAAAGAAAAGACAAACCTAACGGAGAAGAAAAGGAAACGTGTACTGTAGCTGTTAAATTTTTAGTCCCTCTGTTCATTATTTTCTGCTGTTTTTTCTTAATATTTCTAATCTGATGTCTGAGCGCGACGAGGAGTCGCCGATGAACGCATCGTGTTTGAAAAAATAAAAAAAGCTGGAGGACGAAGAGGAGGAGCAGTCGTGTACAAAGTTAGCGGAGAGACTCGGACATCTCTTGTCTTTTAGAAATGTTTTTTATTGTATGTGATTTAAAAAAAAAAAAAAAAAAAAAAAAAAAAAAAAAAAAGAACAATGACAACATGGCAATTTGAAAAAGCAGTTTGTGAATAAATTAAGTTTATTGAGAATTATTTTACAAAGAAAGGAGAAAACTGGTGTCCTGTGTTTATTGTCATCAAGTCTGTGAGAAACGAGCTTGTTAATGTTTGGTCAAACTTTATTTAAATAGAACATTTAGAAACATTAACAGTCGACCAAAACGTGACTGAATACACATCATTCAGCACCACAGAAGAAGTCGTGACCTGTGTGTCTGTGATTTTATGAGGAAAAAAAGGTCAAAATGTATTAAAAAGTCACAAACTTGAGAATAATCAGAATAAGAAAGAAAATTTGCAATTATATTAAAAAAAATAGTATTTTAGGAATTATGATTAATGTCATGTTACTATGAAAATAAAGTCAAATGTGTATGTAAAATAAGTAAATATTAAAGTAATATACAGTCAAGAATAAAGTTGAGATTTTAAGAGGAAAAATAAGTTTTATTGTGGAAATAAAAATTCTAATTTCAGAGTAAAATCTATTTGATGAGAAAAACTCTTAATAAAATAAGAATATAGTCTTTAATTTTTCACGAGAAAAATGTCATGATGACACGTCAGTAAAGAGTTGAGAATCAACTCATAAAGAAGAAAGTTGTGATTTGTTAAAAAGTCACTCTTTAAGGGGAACAATCATGAAAATATAGTTTTATTAAACAAATGTCATTATTACAAGAATAAAGTCACAGTGAAGAGAAAAATAATAGATTGAAAACAGAAATCAAAGTTCGAATAAATCATCTCAATTAAATGAGAAAAAGACGTTATAGTGAAATGAGTCTGAATTTAATTGGAATAAAATTAACATCATGAGAAAGTTAAATTTTTATGAAGTTGAAATTAATTAATACATGTGAGAAATATGTTTTTTACATTTAATATTCATGAGATCAGTGATAAATATTGTTTAATTGATTACCCTAAATAAAGATTTCAACTTTTTGAAATAGAGAAAAGAGTCAAATAAGAGAATTATTTCAATTTTGAAAATCAGTTTTATAATTAAAAGACAAATCGTTCAGACGAAACAATAAAGATCAAACAAAACAAAACGTTTACTGTTAATAAAACACAGAATCAATAGGAGACATGACGAGATGCTCCTCTGCTCAGTTCTTCTCAGCAGGGCTGCTCTCTGACAAGGAGGTGGAGGTGGAGGAGGTGATGGCTGGGGCCGCGGTGAGGCTGATGGGTACCAGCCTCTCCTTCCCATCATGCAGTGCTCTCTCCCGTGGGGGGGCCAAGATCTGCAGCCGCCCCCCCACCAGCGAGCAGGTGACGGCCTCGTGGTCGACGCCGTCCGGCAGCTGGAACTCCTGCCTGAACTCCTCACACCTGAAGGAGGAGGAGGAGGAGGTGGGGGTGGAGGAGGTGGAGGAGGAGGAGCAGGTGGAGGAGGCGTCCTCCTGCTTGCTCTCCGTCCGGCCGCTGACCCTCAGCTTCCTGCCCACCTGTTTGACGGACAGCTCCTCCGGGGAGAACGCCTCCGTGTCCAGACTGAGGGCGAAGCCGCCACCGACACTCCCCAGCTCCTGGACCGTGATGGGCTGGAAGGGCCCCCTCTGGGACCAGGTCTGGGACCAGGACTGGGAGCAGGTCCGGTCGAGCTCCTCGAAGATCCTCTGGTGAAGCCTCTCCATGTGCTCCATGCTCTGCTTCATCTCCAGCAGGTGGCGCATCACCTCCTGCTCCACCAGGTGGAGGAGCGGGCGGGTCTCGGGCCACAGGCTGCGGACGGGCCAGGTCCGGTCCAGGAGAGGCCGCATCGTGAAGGGGGACTGCTGGAAGACGCTGGGACACAACATGCTGGAGGGTTCGTACTGGAGTGTGACGGTCCGTCTGCTGCTTATATACACACACACACCGCCCAACGGAAAGTTCTAGCACCATTCCTGTGTGTGTGTGTGTGTGTGTGTGTGTGTGTGTGTGTGTGTGTGTGTGTGTGTGTGTGTGTGTGTGTGTGTGTGTGTGTGTGCTCACAGTCTAAAAGCAGCTGGTGTTCCTACAGTCTGACTCCACATACCGATACGTCTCCGCTTTGTTCTATTTCTGCTGCTGGACTCTGTCATGGTCTTTATAAAGCAGGTGAACACACACACACACACACACACACACACAGTTTACGTGTACGTGTGTGTGTGTGTGTTTCAGTTTATTGATATTATTAATAAATATTTATTAACTTTAACAATAAACATGTTTCTCAGTAAAACTCTTTTCCAGCTGTCAGTTCACTAAAACCCACTCATCCTGGGTCCTCTCTCCTTTCACTGTCTCCTTGTCTCCTGTGTCCTAAAACACGTCAGAGTCCCTGTAATGCTTCAGGAGGAGCCTGAACCTTTAAACAGAGTAGAAAGAAGAGTGATGCATCAAAAAAGATCTGGAGGATGCGGGCATCGATCCCGCTACTTAGCGAGCGCTCTACCATTTGAGCTAATCCCCCGGTGAGAGCTTGTCTGACCCGTTCTGACATATAAAGTGAAGGTGACACTTTGTAACGCGCTGTGTTTGTATGTTTGTATGTTTTTATTTTAGACACAAGTCTCCAGGTGAGTATATCTAAAGACAGTGTAATGGATGTAAAATTATAATCTACGATGACCGTGAACGTGTCAACATTTATACCGCATGACGTTTATTCAAAGCTATGCGGGACTCGTCAGGTTGTTTCTTAATATAGGCTCATTTTAATGATGCAGTTACAAACCCCAAATAAGGCTGGAAGATACAGATTATTTATGTTCTAATTTATTTAACCATGTTTTTATTCATTTATATATTATTTATTTATTTGTTTATTTACTCATTTATTAATTGATATATCATTTATTTATACATTTATATATTATGTATTTATTTATTAATATATTATTTATTTATTAATTTGTATATTATTTATTTATACATTTATATATTATGTATTTATTCATTTATATATTATTTATTTATTTGTTTACTAATTTATTAATTGATATATAATTTATTTATACATTTATATATTATGTATTTATTTATTAATATATTATTTATTTATTAATTTATATATTATTTATTTATACATTTATATATTATTTATTTATTTATATATTATTTATTTATTGATATATCATTTATTTATATATTATGTATTTATTTATTAATTAATTTATTTATTCATTTATATATTATTTATTTATTTATTTATTTACTCATTTATTAATTGATTTATCATTTATTTATATTTATTATGTATGTATTTATTAATATATTATCTATTTATTAATTTATATATTATGTATTTATTTATATATAATTTATTTATTTATTGATATATATTTATTTATACATTTATATATTATTATTTATTTATTAATATATTATTTATTTATTAATTGATATATCATTTATTTATACATTTATATATTATGTATTTATTAATTTAATATATTATTTATTTATACATTTATATATTATGTATTTATTTATTAATAAATTATTTATTTATTCATTTTATATTATTATTTATTTGTTTATTTACTCATTTATTAATTGATATATCATTTATTTATACATTTATATATTATGTATGTATTTATTAATATATTATCTATTTATTAATTTATATATTATGTATTTATTTATTTATATATTATTTATTTATATTATATATTATTTATTTATTAATTTATATATTTATTTATACATTTATATATTATGTATTTATTTATTATATATATTATTTATTTATTTATATATTATTTATTTATACATTTATATATTATGTATTTATTTATTAATATATTATTTATTTATACATTTATATATTATGTATTTATTTATTATTTATATATTATTTATTTATTAATATACATTTATTTATTAATTTATATATTATGTATTTATTTATTATTTATATATCATTTATTTATACATTTATATATTATGTATTTATTTATTTATTTTTTATTTATAATATTCATTTATTTATACATTTATATATTATTTATTTACATTTATATATTATGTATTTATTTATTAATATATCATTTATTTATACATTTATATATTATGTATTTATATATTTATATATTATGTATTTATTTATTAATATATTATTTATGTATTATCATAAGTACATGAATCTAATACTAGTTGTTTACTTTACTACTTAAACTGCATGGAGCTAATAATATATGTTGTTTTACTGCATGACTCTGATCTACTTGTGTACTTGTGTGTACTTGTACTTGTGTACTTGTGTACTTGTACGTGTGTAACGCAGTACTTGTGTACGTGTGTACTTGTACGTGTGTAACGTTCTTCCAGCCGGTGGTACTCGCCCCGCCTCCTCGCTCTCAGATCAGCAGTCCGACAGGAAAAACACCCAAATAAGGCTCGAGGAAGTGATGACGCGGCTGGCCGACCTCCATGTGACGTCGAGGAAACCTGATCCGAGCTGTGACGTGTCACCCGGGGTTTCCGGCCATGGCGGCTCGCAGCTCTCCGGTTACCGGCGCGCTGTGCGGCCGCCAGACGGCAGCCACCGGCCCGCACCGGGCCCCGCACCGGGCCCCGCACTCTACCGGAGCCTGCGGGCTCCAGAGACCTGCAGCCGGACGGCAGGGGGGCAGCGGGCGGCAGAGCGCGGGCCCGGGGCCGCACGCTCACCGCGCTGCCCAAATATGGGCTTCCCCCCTCACACACCATATTTGGAAACATACGTCACGCAGGAGTCTTTATAAAGCCGGGAATCCTCGCTGAGCAGAGTGACAGTCAAGTTCACGGCGTCCCGACAACACGTGGAGGCAGGCTGGTGTTTGACCCGCTGGAGCTCCTGTACACCGGGGATCGAACCATCCAGCAGCAGCCCGAGCCCGGACACAGCGCCTCTCCTCCCCTCAGAGCTCCTCCTGCTCCTCCTCCTCCTCCCCTCCTCCTCCTCACCTCCTCCACCTCCTCCTCCTCCTCCTGCTCCTCCCTCCTCCTCACCTCCTCCTGCTCCTCCTCACCTCCTCTCCTGCTCCTCCTCCTCACCTCCTCCATCTCCTCCTCTCCTCTCCTCCTCACCTCCTCCTGCTCCTCCTCCCTCCTCCTCACCTCCTCCTCCTCCTCCTCCCTCCTCCTCCTCCTGCTCCACCTCCTCCTCCTCCAGATGGCAGCGTTCCTGTCCGCCCTGCAGGTGTCCGACCCCCTGGCCGGCCTCCCTCCTCCTCCCTCCCCTCTGGACGGGTACTACTCTAAGCTGGAGGAGCTGCAGATGCTGCTGCAGAACGCAGCCGCGGGAGGCTCACTGCTGGCGGCCTCAGCGGCGGAGGGAGCCGGTCTGCTGAGCGCGGAGCCCGGGGAGTACGGAGGTGAGGAGGAGGAGGAGGAGGAGGAGGAGGAGGAGGAGGGCTGTTTGTGCATGAAGCCTTAACTCTATGTGGCTCTGAGGTCTAAACTGTAGTGATTTAAAGGAGAGCACAGGTGTTTAAACTGATGCTAGATAATATATAATCCATAGTTCATTATTTCTGGATCAATAAATAAGCACCTCAAGTGAATGCAACTACATGTCAAGTACATGTCTTTATATAGCAGTATATATGTTTACAATATTGATGTGCTTAGAAAACAATGCGACTAGAATGTGTCCTTATTATATCTTATATTATATTAAACTCTATTCTATTATATTAAACTCTATTATATTATATTAAACTCTATATTATATTAAACTCTATTATATTATATTAAACTCTATTATATTATATTAAACTGTTATATTATGTTAAACTCTATTATATTACATTATTAAACTCTATTATATTATATTAAACTTGCCTCTGCATATATTTTGCTCTGGTTTATGCTTTTAGATTTGTTTAAGAAAGGAGATGCATTATACTTCTGGTGACTAGTAGTTCTCTTGAATACCTATGTTAAACACTTATTGGATATTAAATACTTATATTAATGTAAACTCTATTATATTATATTAAACTCTATTATATTATATTAAACTCTATTGTATTATATTAAATTATATTAAACTATATTATATTATATTAAACTATATTATATTATATTATATTATATTAAACTCTTATGGCAACAAACACAGTTTCAAACTCAAACAGACGTGAAGTTAAAGTTTTGACGTGGTATTGATAGGATCTTTATCTGCAGCCAATCAGAGCAGAGTGTGTCTCAGGTGTGGGTCAGGTGATGACTTCTTCTTCTGTGTTTCTCTCTCAGACTCTCTGTCGGACCTGGACCTCCCCCTCACCCCTCGGTTCCCCCTCTGGCCTACAGCGGTCGCTTCAGCTTTGAGCCCGCCTCCAGCAGCGGCCTGTGGGCGGAGCCTCTGCTCAGCCTGTTCACGGGGTTGGTCAGCGTCCCCCCCGCTGCTTCCTGCGCCCCCCTCTCTACATCATCGCTCACGCCGAGCCTCAGCTCCGTCCATATCAGCTGTTGCTCCGGTGACGTCACCTCCGTGTTCTCCGCGACGCCGACGTACACGTCCGCCTCCGGCTCCGACCTCCTCCTCCCCCCGGCTCCTCCCAGCCGCCCCCCAGGCCTTCCCGCCACAGGGCCCGCCCCCGGCCTACCCGGCCTCCCGGCTCGGCCTCCAGGTGGTGCAGATGCTCCCCGACTACCTGCTGATGCAGGACGGCGAGCTCGGGCTGATCCAGGACCAGAAGCCGGTGAACCCGCCGACGCTCACGCCGCTCTCCACCATCAAAGCGTTCTCCTCTCAGAACCAGCCTGCAGGCTCCGCCTCTGGCCCCGCCCACCAGGCCCAGCTCTCCAAACCGAGCCGGGTCAGGAAGTCCCCCGCCGGGCGTCAGTGCAGGACGCCGCCTCACGAGCGCCCCTACGCCTGCCCCGCCGACGGCTGCGAGCGCCGCTTCTCGCGCTCCGACGAGCTGACGCGTCACGTGCGCGTGCACACGGGCCAGCGCCCGTTCCAGTGTCGCATCTGCATGCGCAGCTTCAGCCGCAGCGACCACCTGACCACGCACATCCGCACGCACACCGGGGAGAAGCCGTTCGCCTGCAACGAGTGCGGACGCAAGTTCGCCCGCAGCGACGAGCGCAAGAGACACTCCAAGATCCACCAGAAGCAGCGGGACCGCAAGACCTCCTCCTGCTCCTCCGCTCCCATCTCCATCTCCGGGCCTCCCCCTACTCCTCCCCTCCCACCTCCTCCCCCTGCTCCTCCTACTCCTCCCCCACTCACAGCTCCCCCTCCCCGGCCGCCTCCCTCTTCCCCTCCTCCTACTCCTCCCCCTGCTTCACCTCCTCGCCGTCCTCCCACCTCTCCTCCTGCTCCTCTCCGATGGGGAGTCCTCAGTCGGAGCTCCACGGCTCCAACATCTGCTGACAGGAAGTCCACCTGTCTGTCGTGACCTTTGACCTCGGACTGGAACTCACACATGTGACCGAACATTTTGTCTCCATGGAGAGGAGGTCAAGGGTCAAACACCTGGCTGTGTTTCTGCTGCAGCTGGTTGAATGTTTGGAGACTGTATGACTCAGTGCTGCTGGTTCATTTTGAGCCTTTTCAGCCACCGTACTCGTCGGCAGCGTCCGTTAAACGCCGTTCAGGACGTGAACTAAAACCTCCGAGGACCAAAGTGCTGATTTACGAGACATAAAGTCGCCTGAATGTACAGAGACCAGCGTTGATGAATGAGTGTACATACTGTTTACATGTAGGATAGTGTACATGTACATGTACCTACTGAGTAGGTTCTGGGACGTTTTCTATGTTTCCATGATTTTATACTGAACGTGTTTCCTCTTTAAAGCAAAGAGCTACAAGAATAAAATGTCAAAATACTGTGGGTTTTTTTCTTTCACCATCATGACGGCGTGGTGTGAGGAGGACCATGTGAAACAGGTGAAGGCTCCAGAACAGGAGAGTCAGAGGCCCTTGAGTGGGGATGTTTGTCATCTTCTGTTTCTAAGGTCAACATAAAAGAGAATAAATGTGAATTGTATCATCTGCAGTTTCATGAAACCTGTGGCTGAAGAAGACCAGTTTTATGGTCGAAAGTGCAACAAGTTATTAATGAGCGGAGTTTATTTTAGAGACTTGATTGACTAATTCTGGCAAAGTTTAAAACGGATACAGACGATCAGAAACCATCAGATCAACGATCAGAAACCATCAGATCAATTAAGATAAGATAAGATAAGGTAATCCTTTATTAGTCCCGCAGCGGGGAAATTTACATTAATAATGAATCTATTTTTTACATTTGTTTTATTTTATAGAAAACCTGGAAAATTGAAATGTGTGTATTTATATTATATTATATAATAATTCCATTATATACATATTATTTATATATATATATATATATATATAATATTATATAGAATTATTTGAAATATAATAAAAAATATTTTTTTAAATGTATATATATATTAAATATATTATTATTTTTATTTTTTTTATAGAAAAACTGAAAAACGGTCGTTTTAAAGTCAAATTAAACGTGAAAGTCAGAGTAAAAAGCTGCAATCTGCACATAAACACACAAACAGACACACACGCACACTCCCTCTGTAGTCTACTGGCAGTGTAAATCCTGTGTGTGTGTGTGTGTGTGTGTGTGTGTGTGTGTGTGTGTGTGTGTGTGTGTGTGTGTGTGTGTGTGTGTCAGCCAATGGGATCAGACTTTGTCACCACCAGCTCTCTGCAGGAAGAACAACAAAGCTTCAGCACAAATATGGTGCTTCCTGTCTCTGCAGCGGACGTCCTGACGCCCATATAAGGAGCTTCCTGCCGGCCGAGCCCTCTGCTGGCGGGTCGTGTGTGTGTGTGTGTGTGTGTGTGTGTGTGTGTGTGTGTGTGTGTGTGTGTGTGTGTGTGTGTGTGTGTGTGTGTGTGTGTGTGTGTGTGTGTGTGTGTGTGTGTGTGTGTGTGTGTGTGTGTGTGTGTGTGTGTGTAAAAGTACTTTAAGTAGCTTTAACTTCAAAAATGAAACCACGTGGTTCACGTTCATGAAGCAGCAAACTGAATAAGATGTTAAAGGTTCACATAACTTTACTTCATTCAGCTCATTTATGCTTCACCTGTACAGTATTCATGCTTCACCTGTATAGTATTTATGCTTCACCTGTACAGTATTTATGCTTCAGGTACAGTATGTATGCTTCACTACAGTATGTATCAGGTGGAGTATTCATGCTTCACCTGTACAGTATTCATGCTTCACCTGTACAGTATTCATGCTTACAGTATGTACAGGTGGAGTATTTATGCTTCACCTGTACAGTATTTATGCTTCACCTGTACAGTATTTATGCTTCACCTGTACAGTATTTATGCTTCACCTGTACAGTATTTATGCTTCACCTGTACAGTATTTATGCTTCACCTGTACAGTATTAATGCTTCACCTGTACAGTAGTATTCACCTGTACTTCACCTGTACAGTATGTATGCTTCACCTGTACAGTATTTATGCTTCACCTGTACAGTATTTATGCTTCACCTGTACAGTATGTATGCTTCACCTGTACAGTATTCATGCTTCACCTGTACAGTATGTATCAGGTGGAGCAGCAGGTGGAGCAGTGTGTTTGGACTAGAATCCGGTTAACGGCCTCGTTCACGTCGGTCCGTCAAATATTCACCTTCATGTTTATGTGATTATTACGTTAAATATCACTTCCGGGTCACGTGACAGTCTGCTCACCTGTGTGGTGTTAACTCCGTTCAGTCTCTGCGGCAGCTCTCATCACTGCAAGTGTCATATATTTATGGCCACAAGAGAGATTATGGGGGCGCTGTTTCCCCCCTCGGATACAAGTAAGGAGACCCCGTTTTTATCCTTTGAGTGACAGTTCTGTATATTGTATTACTATTCATGTAATTATTGCACTAAAACATATCCTAATTGCATCAGAATTAATACATTTATTGCACTAGAATGTATATTGGTATTGCTCTAGAATAAATACAATTATTGTAGTAAATATATATAATTATTGCACGAGAATAATTATAATTATTGCACTAGATAGTATATATTGTATATATATATATATATATATATATATATATATATATATATATATATATGTATGTATATATAAAAATGTTCATGGATACACTATCTACTGTATATATATATATACTGTATATTTCATTAATTGTCAATTTGTTTCATAAATGATGTTTAAGGGTCCTTTTGTTTTTGTGCATTTTAGAATCCAACTTTTCAATAAAATACTTTGAAAGCATCACTCTGACTGTCTTCACTTTAGGTGTTGAAATACAAATTCAATAATAAAACATCTATCTGTAAGCTTACACATCTTTACAGTAAACATCTATTGTTGTCTTAATATAGTCAAACTGGAGCATTATATTTGGAGATTAGTATTGTATTTGCATAATTACTTCAAGATCAATATTTCTATTTTGATTCTCTGATGTGGAGCACTGTGTTTATGCATGAATGCTATAAAACACATAGATATATATATATATATATATATACATTACAACACATATATATTATATATATATATATATAAACCCTATAACACTTACATCGTCTTAGATTAGGAGGCAAATGGCAATAAGATGAAAGGACAGAACTATTAAGACTGAAATCAAGATGACGTGTTTCTGTTTGACTCTAGGTAAGAAACAGAAGCTCATAGATGCTTTGCAGCGTCTGTGTTACATTACAGTACATTACATTACAGTACATTACATTATTACAGGGCTTTTATCCAAAGCGACTTACAGGAAGTGTATTCAACATAGGTATTCAAGAGAACTACTAGTCACCAGAAGTCATAAGTGCATCTCCTTTCTTAAACAAGCATCTTAAAGCATAAGCCAGAGCAAAAGTATAGTGCAGAGGCAGATTACTATGAAAACAATAATTGCAACAGGCTAATACGAATATAATAAGTGCTACAAACTACTACGAATAGGATAAGTGCAACTCCCATTGGTTCTAAACAGGAGAGTTAACCTCCTTAACTTTCTCCATTCATTCTCTATGGTAGTTCTGATCACTGCGGCTGTCATATATTTCTGACCACTGAGTGGATTACGGTGGCGCTGTTTCCCCCTGAAGGAAACCCCGCGTCATGTTTGAGTGACAGGTCAGTAAAGTGCACTGTGTTTTATTACCATGGCTCTGTCGTCAAAAACATAAAAAGTACACAGTAAAAACTACAATATTTACCTCTGAGATGTAGTCAAGAAAAAACTACAAAATGTACCTTTGAATCAGACTCAGAGTCCACGGAGAGAGTGTCGACAGTGGAACATTCTTATAGGTACCTGAACACACCACCCGTACAGTTTCCGTAGTGTAGTGGTTATCACGTTCGCCTCACACGCGAAAGGTCCCCGGTTCGAAACCGGGCGGAAACATTCTTTATTCTTTTCAGTCGTTTTAAAGAATCTACTGAGCTCAGAACCTAATTAAAGATGTTTTTGTTTTGTGATGAATTACCAACGTGTTTTAAACTTATTTGGTTCATGTATTCCTTCTGTTTCTTTGGATACAAATATGAATTAATATTAAAATAAATTAAAACAATGTTGTGCATCGACACATTGAAACACAACCTGATCAGCTTCAGTATCGATCTGTTAACCGTCTCTAACGCATCAATAAGTCTACAGGATGACCGGTTACCACTTCTATGTGTGCACATTGAAATAAGCCTTGTTTCTACAGCACTGACACAGTTTCCGTAGTGTAGTGGTTATCACGTTCGCCTAACACGCGAAAGGTCCCCGGTTCGAGACCGGGCGGAAACATGTTTTCTTTTTTCTCCCACACTTAATAACACCATGAACTACTTTATACCATAATAATCATCATAATAATCATATTAAGACTTGATTCATCAACATTTATGTGTGGTTTTCTCTCTGTGTATATTTATTCTGTCATTCTGTGGTGATTATTTAATACAAACAGGCCTTCAGCTGTGGAATGATTATTAATAGTCTGTGAGAATGTATAAAAGTGGTGATGGAATGTATTTTGTGTTTAAGAAAGTGAAAAAGGATTCAAAGTGAAGAGTTTAGATTGATTCATGTTAGAAATAAAATAATAATAATAATATATTTAATATATATATACATTTAAAAAAACAATAATAATAATATATTTAATACATATATACATTTAAAAAAAAAATACTAATAATTTAATAATATATTTAAATATATATATACATTTTAAAAAAAAAACAATAATAATAATATATTTAAAAAACAATAATAATAATATATTTAAATACATATATACATAAAAAACAATTTAATAATAATAATATATTTAATACATATATACAATAATAATAATATATTTAATACATATATACATTTAAAAAACAATAATACTAATATATTTAACACATATATACATAAAAAAAAAACAATAATACTAATATTTAACCAGCCTGTGGTTGTGTCTGCGGGTTTCCGGGTTTCCGGGTCGTCCCTGAACGCGTCTCTTGCTTTGTGTGCGTGTTGTCGTTCCCGCGGCTCGTGCGCTGCGTTTCCCCTAAACTCCGTCTCCTCGTGCCCGCGCGGCCCCGTGACCCTCCGGGGGGGCTCCGGTGTCCGGTAGCTGCTCGTGCTCGGCCTCCGCGTGCTAACCGGGACGCTTCCGGTCGCACGCTTCCTCTGGAGCAGCTAACGGTTAGCATCCCGGCTAACCGGGGACGCGGCACGCAGCCGCCATTTTGGTGCGTTCAGGTCCCCTCCGGACAACAAAGGTAAACAAGGTAACACATGAAGGAAAGAACAGGAATGGTGTTAATAGAAATAAACAATAAATACAAATAACATTTAGAAAAAATATATTAATTATATTTTATCCATTTAAATGTTCTGCTTGTTATCCCCACATTTGTCTCATTATTTATTTATTTATTATTATTTATTTTTCTTTGTTTTTATTTATTTCTTATTTAATCATTGTGTTATTACGTTTATAAAATGTCTAATTGTGTTTATATTTTATTGGCCCTTATTCATATTTAAGAAACAAAATAGTCTTCATTTAATTAATCGTTAGTTAATTCAAATTAATCATTCGTACAATTTTGATAAACTTCAGCGGGTTTGTTTTGCAGATTTTAACTTTTCAATACAACTGAAATAAAAAGAAAAACAACAAAAATTGTTTTCATGAATTTCCTTTTTTTTAAATTAATATTTTGTCAGGATGATTTTCTAGTTTCTCTTCTGTTCAATGATTCATATAAACTGAAGAATCAGTTTTAACAAGAGAAGAACATGTGATCTGCTGCAGAATGAATGTTATTGTTTCATGTTATAATGAATATCTTGAGCTTTAATGTCAACTTTTAGTTTTTACTTTGGCAGCATTGATGTCTTTAAATAAATATTTTAAACTTTTAAAAACCTTTTTTTATATTTTTATGAAGTTTAAACCGTTTAACAGGATGCAGCTGGAAGAAAGAAGCAAATAACAAAAACGTATGAATCAAAATGAAATGTATATTTTAAAATAGGTAAATACGCAAATAAAAATAATGCCTCAGTGAAAATAAACAGTTATTAAGTGAGCAAAGAAGAATTAAAATCAAATAAGAATAACAACCTTATTTTCTATATAATAAGAAATGTATTTAATGTAACAAGAATGTTTAGTTGAAAATTAAATATATGTTAAAATAAATAAATAAGCAAATTAAAATAATTTGAAAATAAACAGTAATGAATTGAACAATGAAGAATAAAAAATACATAAAAATAACAACCTTATCTTTTAAATTATTTTTTAAATAATTATTTCAGTGTATTAAAGTGTTTGATTTAGTTTCAATTCTGGATTTTTTCCAGTTTTGTAAAGCACTTTGGCCTGCAAAGTTATATTAATAATAATAATAATTATTATTATTATTATTATTATAAGTACTAGAAGCAAACTGGGAAAAGAGTCCATCCCTTTCTTTGATATCAATACATCCCGAAATCTACTTCTCAGTTTTAAAAACTGTTAAATCCTGTTTTTAAAGTTCAGTTTTAGTTTATTAATCTTCTTTAACAAACAAATGTGATCACTATAAAATGTTCATCAGAGGTGGAGGAAGTATTCTGATGCTTTACTGAAGTAAAGGTACTCGTACACAAACCTAAAGCGTTCTCATCATCATGTGTTTGTTGTGTTAGACTGACATCTAGTGGTGACGGCTGTTCTGTGTTTTCACCTTTAGAGGTTTAAAGAGGAAACGTGTTTTATTCACTGCTCACAACCTTCAGGACTGAAATGATTCTTCATCTCTGAGTGTTAAATATTAAATATATTCTGTGCTGCGTTTAAATGTCCGTGCTTTATACGGACACAGTCATGTCTGCAGAAACGTTTGGGTTTCTTCCAGCAACAAAAAGTATGAAAGTATATGAAAAGGCTGAATGATACTCGTTAGTACTGACTGTCAGAGTATTAGTACTGTACTGTAGTACTGACGGTTAGTATCCAGCGTCTGGGCAGATTTCTAAATTTATGTATTCTGTAATCAGATGTTTAATGTTTATAAATATGTTGCATTGAGAGAAACAAAGACAAAAGGTTCGTCTTTTTCAATTAGATTTATTTCTTTTTATGCTTATATTTCTCAAAATACGGCATCAAAGAAAGTCTTTTTTAAAGCTCAAAGTATCTTTACCGTAGTAGTATCTGACCATTTAAAGGAAATCCAGCCCCGATTATTTTTGACTCACTAACTGCATCTAATAGTTTTTATTAACATTTAATCTTACAATCATTTATTTAATTAATCGTTTATTTCAGAAAATATCAGAAAATTCTGCAAGTCGACGTCTTCAAATGACTTGTTTTTCATGTTAAACTTAAAAAATCATCAAGAAGCTGAAACTGGAGAATAATTGATGAGTTTGCACACAAACAAACAACTTTAACGTATGAATTGATATTAAATAGAAAACGGATCAGTACATAGAATCAAAGGCAGCAATGGTGTGAGATCGTTTTACTATTCTTCTCTGAAGTTGAATGTTTTTAATGAGATTTACAGCCGCAGTGTTTAAAGGTGTTGAAGAGTAACTCTAATGTATGTAATGTAATGTAACTCACTCCGTCTTGTTTCTTCTCTCACAGCGGCTCTGAAAGACCGAGACGTTCTTCTGATCCTGAGATCTTCTTCAGGACACAAAGACTCAACAGCTTCTCTCAGGTTTGTCATCATGGAGGGCATCGATGAGTACATGTACATCTGGCAGCGGCGGATCCACCACGGCGTTCGGTACCAGAAGAGCTCCGTCCCGTTTCCAGAGTCGGTTGAAATCGGGCTGGAGTTCAACGCGGCGTTGGAGAGGAAGGAGAAGCTGGACCTCAGTCTGCTGACCAACGGCGTGATGCTGGAGCTTTGCGACTTCGCCAAAACGGTGACCAAGTCCGAGACGTACTTCTTGTTCGAAATGCTGGAGTTCAACTTCGACCTCGGCGTGGACGTGGACGACGACTGCCAGTGCTACGAGTACGCCCGCCGCACGCACGGCAAGATCAAGCAGCTGAGGGAGCAGATCAAGTTGAAACCTCGCAGATGGAAAGACGCGTTTCCTCTCCCGGACCTCAGCGTCGTGGTGGGGTCCGCCGGGTCCCAGCAGCCGGGACGCTACTACCCCAAAAGAAACAAGACGGTGGACAGTTCGGTCCTCTCCGACGGCAGCAAGAGCAGCCAGTCAGCAGAGCAGCAGAGGACGGAGACGACCGGGTCGGCGTTCGTTGTGAAGAAACGGGGAGGCGTCCTGGTGAAGCTCACCGCCGATGCGTTCCCGTTCTGTAAAGACCTCGGCGTGTCGCTGGTGGTCCGACCGGACGACGCAAACGGAGAGAAACTGAACCCGAACCTGGTGACCAACGGGGTGATGCTGGAGCTGCTCGACTTCTCCAGAGTGCTCTGTGGAACGCACACCGGCATCGTCCTCGACCTGGTCGAGCAGAACTTCGGTCACAGGTTGGATAATACGCTGTTTCGCCTTCAAGTTAGCAAAGTGATGGACAGGAAGTACTCCTGCCTGACCGCCGAGGACAGGGACGCCTTCAGGAAGGAGGAGTTCAGAGTCCAGACCCAGAAACGGGAACAGAAGCGTAAGAGAAGCGACCCAGATTACGAAGAACCTGAAGGACCGACGACGTCAAGGAAGAGAAGGCTGAGTCTCAGGGACGAGGACGCCAAAGACGTTAACGAGGATGGCGACCTCTCCTACATGTGTCCCGTTGAGTTTGAGACGGACATGCAGTCGGAGTCGGAGGTCGGAGCGGAAGAAGTGAAGGT
Organism: Anoplopoma fimbria; assembly: GCF_027596085.1. Taxonomy (NCBI): domain Eukaryota; kingdom Metazoa; phylum Chordata; class Actinopteri; order Perciformes; family Anoplopomatidae; genus Anoplopoma; species Anoplopoma fimbria. The sequence continues at coordinate 425,960 of NC_072472.1, read as the reverse complement.
TGAAAGTTGTTTGTCAGAAACAAAAGATGTAAAGCAGGAAGAAGAGGAGGTGTTTGTCTCTCCTCAGGTCCCTGACATCGGCCCTCGTCCGATTCCCGTCCGTCTAAAGAACCCGTCTCTAAACGCCGTCTCAGATCTGTTTTCTGAGGATAGAAATGAGGACGTGAATGTAAAAACAGAGAAACAGAAGCTGTGGGTGAGACGAGCGACTCGCTCCAAACAGATCCTGAAGTCCAGCAGAGTCAATGACTTGTTCGCCAGCTGCAGAGACAGAGGTCTGGACTTCAACGTCGGCTCAGGAAACAGACAGAACGTGGATCTGCAACTGTTCACAAACTGTGTGTTGTGGGAGGTTTATAAATTCGCAACGGCGATGACGAAGAGTTTACGTAGTTTCTTAGTGGAGATTCTGGACAACAACTTCAACCTCGTCCTCCAAGATGAGCTGCATCAGCGGAATTTTATATTTTACATGATAACAAAAGAAAAGGTCCTTCAGAACCACCCTAACGGAGGGAAAGCGGAGTTCCTCAAGAGCCCCTTTCAGTTCCCTGACGTTTACAACATGGTGGATGTGACCAGCAATTTTCAAAATGGACAGGAAGTTGAGACGGAGCAGCAGACGGAGTTAGACCTGCCGGCTACGAGCCAGGAGCCACATCCGTACTGTAAGAAGATCGGCCTCGACCTTTGGTCCACAGAAGGACGTCCGTTGAGCCAGAAGCTGGATCTGACGGTCCTGACCACCGGCGCCGTGCTCGAGCTGTTCACCTTCATCAGAGAGTTGTGCGGCTCCGTCCGCGAGACGGTGAATGACGTCCTGGAGCACAACTTTGATCTGGATCTGCAGAGTGCAGCGACGGAGGCCTCGCAGGTGATCCACAGGTGGTACACCACCCAGAAAAGCCTGATGAAGAGGCAGACTCCGTCACCAAAGATAAGCCGCTGGTTAAACACGCTCGTCCCGCTGAACAGTCACTCGGAGATCGATCCAGAACCACCGGCTGCCAACGGCTCCGAGGATCTGGTGTCGGAAACAGATGTTCTGAACGGAGAGGTGGAGCCGGAGGAGGAAAAGGTCCACAGCTATCACTTCTGCGAACAGATCGGATTGGACCTCGACGTCGTCTCCAAACGAAAAGCCAAAACAAAACTGGACCTGCGAGTCCTAACGAGGGGCGTCCTCTTTGAGATGCACCGGTACGTGGCGAGGAACTGCAACCGATACGTTCCCGCTCTGTACGAGATTCTGGAGTACAACTTCGACCTGAGCTCCCAGAAACACCGGAAGGTGGAGTTCGCCTGGGCCGTCGCGTCGCAGGTCGTCACCATAGCGGGAAAGAACGGCAGGAAGGGAGATTATCTGAGCAGAGCCATCCAGCTGCCCGTCCATGTGTCCGAGTCCTCGCAGGGCGTCTGTAAAGAAGAACCGGAGGACGGCTTCACAGAACCGGACCTCAACGACAACAACGACATCGTGTTTGTCCAAGAGCTGAAGCCTGTTGACATCGAAGTGGTGATAGATTAGAGTCACTATTAATGTTATTATCATCAAGAATCACAGAAGATCAGAATCAGACTTTTTCAACCTTCAGTTTACCATCATGAGACTTTTAACAAGCTACAACATAATGTTGTTACAGAAACAATCAATTATGAAAACAGCTGATATTATTTGTCTGTTAGTCAATCTGTTCATTAAAATATATATATATATATATATATATATATATATATATATATATATATATATAAAAAAATCTGTAAACTAAAGTCGAATCAACACTAAACCTTGTGAAGCCGCTGCATTAATACGCCGACGACTGAACGTTGTTTCTCTACATCAGCTGTAAATATTCTGGAGATGAGACGTGTTCACTGTGTTTTAATACAACAGAAATCAATAAGTAGCTCTAACTTACATAATGTCTGTTTTAGAAAGTGACCAATAAAACTGATAACTAAACAGATAAAGATCTGAGAGGTTATTAACAATCAATATTAATAATGAGTAATCCGATGAAAAAAATATATTTTTAATAATTTGTTCTATAAAATGTCAGAAGTGGTTGAAAAATATCGTTAAAACATCCATCAGTGACGTATCACAGTCTATTTTATTACAGTAACAGTCAGAAGCACAAATGTAGAAATTTGACAAAATGACTTATTGATCAACTTATCATTGATACTGTAGCAATCGATAACGGCTGACGAGTGACACATCTAGCTTTTCCTTGTCTCTGTTGGAGCCGCACATGCTCAGTAGAGATCAGGCAGACAGGAGAGGAAGTGGACGTAGTCGTCGTGGCGTCTCGTGATTATGGACGGATAGTTTGATGCCTCTCGCTCGGCGATTGTGGCGTTGCCATCTTGTTGTTTTTTTTGCAACCAGTGAACAGGAAGTGACCATATTTGGATGTAAACTGTTTTGTATTATGTTTTGTAATTAAAGTGTCCTTAATCACAAACAACATATTTCATCATTTATTTAACTGGAAAAGATGATGGTGAAGCTTTTATTGAATATGAAGTGAAGTTGTTTCAGTTCTTTGTCACTAGATGGAGCCAAAAAGTGTCTTATAATGAAAACTAAATATATAATTAAAGGTTCAGTTTTTGAGGAGTCGGTTCATTTGCTCAAACACTCCTTCACAACTTTATTGATTCTAGCAGTCTGATTGATTAATCAATGAATGTAATGCCCCTCCTCTGAGTCCAGGTCTCATTTATGGATCCATTACATTAACAGGAGTTATTGTTTATTGTCTCTTCTGCTTTTCATTCGTTAAATGATTGATGGTGAAAAACATGTTAAATGGTTGATTATCGTCATATAAAGCTCATAATACTCTGCAGCCAGACAAGAAGAAGAAGAATAAATAAATAATAGGAAAAAAATGTATAATTAATCAGACAAACGTGACTATTTAAACACATTTAAAAACCTGAACATAAATAATCCAGTCATGACTCCTGCTGCTCTTCTTCTTCTCCTTCTTCTTCTCTTCTTCTTCTTCTTCTTCTTCTTAATCTTCTTCTCCTTCTTCTTCTTCTTCTTCTTCTTCTTCTTCTTCTTCTTCTTCTTCTTCTTCTTAATCTCCTTCTTCTTCTCCTCCATCTTCTTCTTCTTCTCCATCTTCTCCTTCTTCTTCTCCTTCTTCTTCTTCTCCATCTTCTTCTCCTTCTCCATCTTCTCCATCTTCTTCTCCTCCATCTTCTTCTCCTTCTCCATCTTCTTCTCCTCCATCTTCTTCTTCTCCTTCTCCATCTTCTTCTCCTCCATCTTCTCCTTCTTCTTCTTCTCCATCTCCTCCATCTCCTTCTCCTTCCAAACAAGTGGAAGTCCTGCATTCCCTCGTTTGTATTCAGTAGATGAACCGTGGTGCAGTGGTGTTCAGTAATGTTCTAATGTAAAGTTTGTCCTGAAGAGAGAGCATGTTAGCATTTAGCATCTTTTGCATGTAGCGTGTTAGCTTGTTTCCCACAGATGTATCAGGATAGATGGATAGAGCTCTTCCTCACTGATGCTACGCTAAGCTAACCACCTCACCAGAAAGCTAATCTGTTGAGCTCGTCTCATTGACGTCCCTCTTTAAACGTGTCGTCAAACAAAGGCCTGCAGTGAATCCTGTCAGTGGAGAAGCTTGAACAGACGGTGTGTGTTAACTAGAATGTTTCCCACTCATTAACGCTGTGTGTGCGTGGCCTCGGGCTGCTGGTTACCGCGGTAACGGCTAGTCTGGCATTATGTCTTTAAGTTCACTGGCTTTGTTGTCGTCGTCACTGAAACTGAGCTGAACGGGGAAACGAGAAGAACCGCACCGTTAGCCTAGCTTAGCACAATGACTGGGAGCGGGGGGAAACTGCTAGCGTCTCAGAGCATCATAGGAGAGAGAGGAGTGATATTATCACTTCATTCTGTTTCACAATGGAAGGTTTAGTGAAAATCACATCATTCGTCTTTTGCATTAAAAACATATTTAATAACTTTAGTTTTCTGTTTAATAAACCTGATAAAGTAATATTAATATTAGAGCTGCTTTTATTTTGAGTCTCAGCTGGAGATGTAGAAACAACATGATGTGTGTGTGTGTGTGTGTGTGTGTGTGTGTGTGTGTGTGTGTGTGTGTGTGTGTGTGTGTGTGTGTGTGTGTGTGTGTGTGTGTGTTGGGGGGAGGTTGGAGGGTGTTGAATGATGCAGAAAGACGATGTGCTTTGGGAACAAAAACACACACTGGAGGGATCGGGGGGAATACAGTGTGCTGGAAAGTTGAAAGATTTCCCTGTGGACACACACACACACACACACACACACACACACACACACACACACACACACACACACAGACACACACACACACACACAGACACACACACACACACACACACACACACACACACACACACACACACACACACACACACACACACACACACACACACACACACAGTGAATGGAGGAGAAAGGAGCAGCTTGTTTCCACCAGTGAGCCGTGAACTGAACAGAAATACAAACTAAAAACACTTTAGTTTAGTTCAGAGCCCAAAAATGTATTTTATTCAAGATAGAACTGCACATTTTAGAGAAGCCTTCCTTTTATTGTGACCATTCAAGACACTGTGTGTGTGTGTGTGTGTGTGTGTGTGTGTGTGTGTGTGTGTGTGTGTGTGTGTGTGTGTGTGTGTGTGTGTGTGTGTTAGACTCTCTGGTTTTCCATAAAGATGTTTGTTTAATTTTTACTCCAGCGAGTTCCTCCCGTCGAGTAATTTCCCCGTAACCATGGCGACGGGTGCAGATGGTTTATTATCCACTCCGGAGATGAGTCACTACTAACTGATGTGTAGAAAACATTTAGACGCAAACGAATGTTTTAGGTTCACTTATTCTGCAGGAGGGAAATAAAAAAGGGAATGTGTGTGTGTGTGTGTGTGTGTGTGTGTGTGTGTGTGTGTGTGTGTGTGTGTGTGTGTGTGTGTGTGTGTGTGTGTGTCTGTGTGTGTTGTGTGTGTGTGTGTGTGTGTGTGTGTGTGTGTCAGGTAGTTATCAGGTCTGTCCAGCTGCTTCATGCTCTCTAAGCTCTTTACCAGACAACACACACACACAGACCACACACACACACACACACACACAGACACACACACACAGACACACACACACACACACACACACACACACACACACTCACAGTGGGTCTCTGGAGGTGAACTACGTCGTCTGTTGGTGGTGATAGAGATTAGTTTACTGGTCAGTTCACTTCCTGTTTCTTGACAACGACAACTGTTCCTATTGAGACAAAAACTAAACTCACCGTCAGTCTATGAGAGGAAACATGAACTGACTGTGACTTCCCTCTTTATATACGAATGAAGTTTTAAAGTTATAGAAACTAATGTATTTAAGGAATACGTCTCTCTCTGTATGTTCAGTCTCTCTCTCCAGAACGCCAGTGTTTACCGAGAAAGTCAACATTTACCAGCGGGAACATATTAGCCGACCACAACGCCGCTAGCAGTGGAGCTTCATTATTTGTCCATTTCCAGAGATGGCTACTTAGCTAGCTAGTTTGCCTATTTCCGGAGCTTGCTAGTTGGCTAGCTAGTCACCAGAGCTCCGGCCTGCTCTCCTAACCGTGAGGTGGTGTCCTCGCGAGACTACAGACCCACCGCTATGTATGTTAGCTTAATGTTAGCATTAAAGCATGGTGGAATTAGCAACAGCGTAGGAAAATAGATCACTATCGCCAGATAAATGTTTGGATTTGTTTTTGTATCCAGTTTTGCATGAAAGCACGGTGGAATCAGCAAGCTAGCTAAGTAGCCAGCCATTTGCTAGTTAGTCACCATGCTTTCATGCTACATGGTGACAGAAATGACCGTCGGCCCGTCTCCTCATCGGCGTAATAGTTTAGTCTATTAGCAACAGTTCTCTTCATCTCTTCAACGTTTGGCTGGTTTTGTAGCTCGTCTGATGAGGACTGCTGTTTGTGTTGTGTTTGTTTTCTGTCTCTCTTGGTGACATCACAGTTGTGGTCTTTGTGCTGGCTACAAACGTTAGCATCGCGGCTAACTGGAGTTTCGTCTCGTTTCCGTGCAGCGAGCTAACGGTGAAGAACTGCTGAAGAGACGAAGCAGGAAAGAAGACGACCATCAAAGTCTCTGCTGGAGATGAAGCTAACTGTTCCATTCAGAGACTAACAACATGGCCGTTAACAGAACACCTCTCCTCTCCTTTATGCAGATCAGTTTCTCTCAGTTGTTTTTTTGGCCAAAAGCAACAGGATGAATTATCAGAGACTCTAATCCAGACAGACGTGAGCCGGTGGAGGCTGTCGGCTACAGGTTAGCTGAAGGCTAATCAGTAAATCACTACTGACTGCTGGAGAGGGGGGAGAGAGAGAGACAGAGTTAAAAATGGATGGATGGGAGGAAGGAAGGAAGGAAGGACATATTGACAGTAGATACCTTCAGGTTTTAGACTGTTTCTCATCTTAAATAAATCAGTTTGAGTTCAATCAGAAGATAAAACTCTTCTTCTCTATTTTCAGACGTTTACAGAACAAAGTGATGAAAGTTTAAAGAGTCTGATCGATGATTCAAATCAATCACAATCAAACTTTATTAACATCATATCTCCGTCACAACAGATCTACAATATCTGAAGAACTAGCTTTTAATTGTGTCTTTATTTACCCAGAATCCTTTGCGTGCTCATCACTTACTAGACTGAAGCAGCTTTTTATCCTGAAAAACGAGGAGGTCAGAGGTCACCACGCTTCTTAATGCACAGCTGCATGGCTGCAGGCGGCGAGGAGGAGGAGGAGGAGGAGAGGAGGAGGAGGAGGAGGAGAGGAAGAGGAGGGGGTTCATGAAACGCAAAGTGATGGCTGGAATAACTGTGACCTCGGGGAAGAGAAGATGAGATGAAGAGAGGATGAGAGACATCAGGAGGAGAGAGAGAGAGAGAGAGAGTCCAGCTGTTTTCACTTCAGTAATCCAGAAGATGTAAACACAACAAGCTCTACACATTATTACATTATTACACATTATTACATTATTACACATTATTATACATTATTACACATTATTATACATTATTACATTATTACATTATTACACATTATTATACATTATTACACATTATTACATTATTACATTATTACATTATTACACATTATTATACATTATTACACATTATTATACATTATTACACATTATTACATTATTACACATTATTACACATTATTACATTATTACACATTATTACATTATTACACATTATTATTACACATTATACATTATTTACATTACATTATTACATTATTATACATTATTATTACACATTATTACATTACATTATTACACATTATTATTATTACATTATTTACACATTTACATTACACATTATTACACATTATTACACATTATTACACATTATTACATTATTACACATTATTACATTATTACATTATTACACATTATTACACATTATTACACATTATTACATTATTACACATTATTACACATTATTACACATTATTACATTATTACACATTATTACACATTATTACACATTATTACGTTTCTGTCCTCTAACTAACTTCACCTCCTCGTGTGGAACAGAGTTCACACTGAGAGCAGATGAAACAGGTTCTGCTGTTCCTTCACTTCACTTTACACTCCTTCTACTTACTGAGGTCAACCAGGAGACGACCTCTGGTGTGTTAAAGCTGCATTCTCTCTGCTGTCCACCAGGGGGCGACTCCTCTGGTTGTATAGAAGTCTATGAGAAAATGACTCTACTTCTCTCTTGATTTATTCCCTCAGTAAACATTGTAAACATGAGTTTATGGTCTCAATCTCTAGTTTCAAGTCTTCTTCAATACAGCATGATGTTCATTTAGTAAATGATGCTCCATTTAGAGTCAAACAGACCATAAAGCAGGGGATGCTTTAGGGCGGGGCTACACACTGATTGACAGGTTTACGGCGTCTCTACGTCACTCCTCCTCACTCCATATATGGTCACTTCCTGTGTTAAATTCTGCTGAGTCCCTCAAAAGATGTTTTTCATCAGGACCATGTGACCTTGTTAGATCCACTTTCATTTTCATTTGTTTCTTTGGTCCAATCAGAGGAGGATCCTTCAGGCCGAACAGCCAGACGGACAGATTACACACTACGAGAGACAAATCAGCAGAGGCTCATGGGTAATTTAGCGTCATGATGAGATTAGATGCAACGTCTGAGAGCGTTTTTAAGGTTTCTGCCTCTATCTGTTCACCATTTAATCAGATCTCTAGCATGGATGGATGAATTAATGAATTAATGACGAGTGACATTTGATGGAGGAGTGAGGAATGAATGGATGAAGGCTTTAGTTTATGACTAACCTGATGGGTCACTGAATGGTTTAAAAGTTTAAATGTTTAAATGGAGTGATATAAGTGGAGCGGGCATGCTGTCACAACGTTGTCTTATGATTATTCATTCTGCCTTCAGGCTGGTTTTAATCTGTCCGTGATAATATTTTTCAAACGGAGGCTAAATAAATAAATTCTGATGATTAAACGCCTCATTCTGCATTTATTTATTCAATCCTCTGAATTCATTTGTGGTTAGTTTTGGTTTCATGGAGGTGAAGCCAGTAAATGAAACTTTATAGTCTTTAAAATATATTTGTGATGAATCTAAATAAGTTTGTAGAGATCTGTTTCTATGTCACATTAAAGGATCTTTTTGTGTTGATACATAAAAAAAAATGCACATTAAATCTAATTTGCTTCAACCGTGAACCAGTAAAACATTTAAACTTTTTTACAGGCTCTTTAGCAGAATGTTTTTTGAATGTTTACAGTTTTCATATGGTTTTGGTTTTGGACAGAAGCAGAATTGTTTCCATGAATCAGCTGCACAAATATCTGCCAGACTCCCTTCAGAAAGCCTCTGGTTTGACTGCAGCACCATGAAGTGGGTTCTGAATGAACAGCTCAGTGCAGATAAAGAACAGTTCTGTTGTTCAGATTCAGGCTGCTGGTTCAGTTCTGGTTATTTTTCAGAACCAAAGCTTTTGTCGGGTTCTACTGACAAACTCAAGGTTCTGCTGTACCTGAACAGCATGTTGCGATAATCTGATAAACCTTTTTGAGCATGCAACAAAAAACTTCCACAGATTTCAACCAACAAAGAGCCGGTGTGTCGTTTCTGGCGCCATCTAGTGGTGAGTCTGCAGACTGCAACCAACTGAAACTTCTCCTGTGTAGAGAACGATGTTTGGTTTGTCCTTTCTGGGCTACTGTACTAACATGGCGACGGCTCCATATGTAGATATAAACGTCTTATTTTAACGTAACCAAAAACAATGATTCTTATTTTTAGGTGATTTTTCACTAATAAAAACATAATATTATATTCCATGCCCCTAAATGTGACACCCTGTTTTTTTATTTTATCTTTTATTTAGATAAATATGCATAAATGTGAAATGTACAGACAAACTCCATATATGGTCAAAGGGCTTCCTGTAATAAATGAATATATATGTACTTGTTTTCAAAAGGAGCAGTTTGTTAAAGCTAATCGTTTTGCAATCATTAAACTCAGCCAGGTTGAATGCACTGAATCAATAATCATGAATCAATAATAGGGGAGAGTAGTACTCAGCAGCAGTTACCTCCTGTTGCATTGTGGGAAACGTTTCTCTCTGCTGATGTAACAGAACTTTTCCTGCTGTCGCTTCCTTTTCATTGTGATTCACTAAACTTCAAAGAGACGGAGATCCACCTGCAGGCCGACTCACCAACACAGTGTGTACTTCACAGTGTGTACTTCACAGTGTGTACTTCACAGTGTGTACTTCACAGTGTGTACTTCTGCATCAGTGTGAGTTACACACAGAGAGTGTGAAGAACTCTCACTCCTCATCTCTGACATTTCCAGGTCACTCACTTATGAAATGGCTTCTCCCCCCGTCCCCCTCTCCCCCCTCTCCTCTCTGGTTTTACCTCCCCGTCTCTCTGAGGCAGCGAGGAGATGACGACGGAGGCAAAACCAGATTAAGAGGAAGTCTGTTGTTCTCTGAATGCACTGATGGAGCCGTCGGTGTGAAGAGGTGAAGGACTACGACATCGTCTGACATCTAGTGTTGGACGTCTTTGTTAATCTTCATCTTTACGTCATTATTTAATTCAACAAACCCAACATGAGCAGAGAACGTTTCCTTTCTCTCTCCACTCTCCAATAAAGACAGAACATGCACAGAAATCATATTTAATCTAGAAGAGCCACCTCATCACGAGTCTAGTGGTAGTTTACGTCCATGTCTGTCCAGAAAGTCACCGCTTCACCATTTTATCCTGTTAGACATACATAAACTGTATATAAGTAGTGGATGTACACTGGAATTCAACGATTCCGCCGTCGCCATCTTGGATTACGGTTTAAGCCATTTTTTTTACGCAACCAGTGAACAGGAAGTGACCATATATGGAGTGAGGAGGAGTGACGTAGAGACGCCGTATACGTCTCTGGTGTGGACCTGTCAATCAGTGTGTAGCCCCGCCCTAAAGCATCCCCTGCTTTATGGTCTGTTTGACTCTAAATGGAGCATCATTTACTAAATGAACATCATGCTGTATTGAAGAAGACTTGAAACTAGAGATTGAGACCATAAACTCATGTTTACAATGTTTACTGAGGGAATAAATCAAGAGAGAAGTAGAGTCATTTTCTCATAGACTTCTATACAACCAGAGGAGTCGCCCCCTGGTGGACAGCAGAGAGAATGCAGCTCTGACACATGAAGCTCTGACTTTATATAACAGGAGTTCACAACTTTTTGTTTGTCTTTCCTCTCCAGACACCTCTCACCTCCTTCAGGAACTCTTTCTCCATCCGTCCACCAGAGATCCTCAGACCCCCCCCCCCCCGTCTCAGTCACATGACTCCGCCTGCTCACCTGTGTCTCATTCTCCAGCCTCTCAGTACTTAAACCAGACCAGAAAAGTACAATATTTACCTCTGTAGTGCAGTAAAAAGTAAGTACAATACACAAGGTATTTTCTAACTGCCTGTGTTCTGAATATTGAACTGAATCAGCAGAGAATCTCTGTCGTTGTTGCATCAGCAGAATATTTGTGTATTTTTTACTCGTATGTGCAGATCTTTAACAGAGAGTGAATACAGACCATAATAGATGCATTCTGTTTACAGCACACACACACACACACACACACACACACACACACACACACACACACACACACACACACACACATGTCTATAGAGGTGTGTGTGTAGGATGTGTGTACGCGCTGAAATCAGCATTCTGTTTGCTGCGTTGGCTGCACATTCCCTCTGAACCAGCTGAGAGCAGCCGCGCTCTAATTGGTTTGGTTCACCTGCTGGGACACACAGGTGACAGGTAAACAAACAGCGTCGCCATGACGAGCAGGGTCAACGCTCCGGGGGAGGAAGTGAGGGAATGATGGCGAAACAGTCTCACTGTGTCTGCTGAGCTTTAATTCATTTAACTGTGTTTGAGCGTTTTATTCTCCTTTATATTTAAACACTACTTCCTGTTCTCCTGTTATTCACACTGACTACGTCCACATGCTCATTAATGTTCAGCTTATTGTGATTATAAATCAGGTCATTTAACAGCGTTATTATTTCAGATTTAATGGTGTTTTTAGTTTAGTTTTTGTGTGTGTGACACGTGACCTATTCAGATGTAAAGTTTGGGAGTTGGGCTGCTAATGAGCTGGGTTACCTTCACAGCGTAATGAAAGCAGTAAATCAGAGACACAGACATGAACAGTAAGCAGAACAGCTGATCTAAAGCAGCGTTCATTATCACCGCTGAATATTGGACTCGTAGGAGCCATAAGAGGAGGTTTAATAACACACAGATCAATGTCTGTGTGTTATTAAACCATTAAGAGGAGTTGTCATAATGGACTTCCTGTCTGGTCGTCTGATTAGTTTGTCCTCAGGAGAGCTGAGACACTCTCAGTTAAAGACGAGGTGACATGTTTTCAAACAGGACCTGAACACGTTGATCCTGGTCCCCTTTCTACAGTGTTCAGTACAGAAGACGCTGTTTTTGTTATTCCATTTAAAATCCATTTCTTCTGTCCTCTATAAGAAACGACAACATCGCGATAAAGTATTGACCAAGTAACCACCACGTCACCACCACGTCACGACCACGTCACGACCACGTCAGGACCACGTCAGGACAACGCCACCAAAACCACACTGTGGACACTGAGGACACTGAGGACACTGAGGACAGGGTGGACACTGTGGACACTGAGGACACTGAGGACACTGTGGACAGGGTGGACACTGTGGACACTGAGGACACTGAGGACACTGAGGACACTGAGGACACTGAGGACAGGGTGGACACTGTGGACACTGAGGACACTGAGGACACTGAGGACACTGAGGACACTGTGGACAGGGTGGACACTGAGGACAGGGTGGATCATGTTGACAGTGTCCACTCTGTCAGTGCACACGTCTCTGGCTGTTAACTTCATCCACTCGACCATCAGATTTAAACGTGCTTCATTACACAAACAACATTCATATTCTCGTGTTGTGAATCGCAGGTTGAATATTTAATGAGCAGCGTCTCCCAGAGGCCTCCTGAACGTCCATAATTCATACAAACCATAACAGCTTACTACGGATCAAACCGGCCGAGTGCTGCCGGAGAGCAGGAGTGATAGGACACACACACACACACACACACACACACACACAGGACACACACACACACACACACACACACACACACACACACACACACACACACACACACACACACACACACACACACACACACACACACACACCACACACACACACACACACACACACACACACACACACACACACACACACACACACACACACACACACACACACACACACACACACACACACACACACACACACACACACACACACACACACACACACACACACACACACACACACACACACACACACACACACACACACACACACACACACACACACACACACACACACACACACACACACACTGTCCTCATTGATCACCATAAAGTGACACACACTCGTTAGAAAAACGCTCATAAATGAGTCTAAATAAATCATACGCACTGATTCTGCTCACAGGTAAACACACACACACACACACACAAAGCGTCAGTGTGTGTGTGTGTGTGTGTGTGTGTTTAAGCTGCTGCATTATAGATGATTGACAGCTCGTATCATCCCGCTGATTCCCGTGTCTCCTCCTCCGTCACAGGTCGTCTCTCAGAGTCCATGAAGAAGAAGAAGAAGAAGCCCGGCGCCGCTCCTCAGTGACACACGGTGAGTTTGTGGAGGAAACGTTGTCACTTCAAAACAAAACTTTATTTAAATCTCTACTAGAGAGTCTGATGGTTGAGTCATGAAGGAGACAGAATGAGTCCTCATGTCCTCAAACAGACAAAGTTCTCCTTAAGGATCCAAGATGTTGAGTATCGAGCATTCCAGCCTCACTGAGACCAGAGGAAGAAGTACTCCTTTACTGCAGTACAGGTACTAATACCACACTTTAAAACGAGTAAGAGTAATGATTGTAATGATGAGTACAGTATGTACCTCTGAGGTGTAGTGGAAGGGAAGTAAAAGGTACTTTGAATGTGTACTTCTGTCTCCTGTGAGTCACAGTACACACAGTATTGTGTACTTGTACCTCAGAGGTGTGAACTGGTCTGCTGGTCTTGACTCAGAGTTAAAGTAGGTCGTCTGAGGAGCAGAACAAAGCTCACGGAGCGCCGCGCTAACTTTAGCTTTAAAAATACATGAGTACACTCCCCAAGTATTAAAGATTAAGGAGCAGCGGAAAACACGTTTACACACACACACACACACACACACACACACACACACACACACACACACACACACACACACACACACACACACACACACACACACACACACACACACACACACACCTGAACAGTAAACACTGAGAACATGTCTCATCACACACATGTGGAAACACATCCAGACGAGCCTTTAGCGGTTCGTTAGCGCTGACAGTCGTTAGCCCTCCAGAGAGACCTCGTTAGTGTCGCTGATGAAACGAGTCTTAACGAGAGATGGACGCCATGACCCACTGCATTCTGGGTGGACGTGCCACAGCTGTTTGAACAGAAACGGTCCACCAGATGATGATTGAATCTATCAGAAGACAAAGATGATCATAACACAGTTCATCGCGTCGTAAAGGGTTTTAACTCTTTGTTCAGTTAAGCTGACTTTAAACTGTTTGACTTTTGTTTCTGTGTGATGAAGAAGTGACTCGGTAACTTTTTGCTTCATGACATGAAAACATTTCAGTCTGTGGAAGTCTTCATGAGTTCATTTTAGTGCCGAATAAACCAGAAGACAATCCGGGTGAGAAGGAGTGAGACAGAGTTGTAGAGGATCTGGACTCTGTGCTTTGAGCAAGGTGACTTTAAATTTGAAGATTTTTGAACAGAACTAGAAGTGTGAATGTTTCACGACAAAAAACTATTCTAAAAAAATGAACAAACTTGTAATCGTAAAAAAGTTATATAATAACTTTTAGAAATAATATTGATCTGCATTAACACACTCTTACAAAACTGATCACTCTATGCAGATGATGCATATCTTTACATGGCGGTTGACACTAAATAGCCTCATGCTAACGTTAGCTCAGTTAGCTCAGATCCAACCAGGAAAAAGAAGAAACTCTTCTTAAACCCAGCAGCTCCGTGTCGGACAGACGCAGCCTGTTGCGGGATGTGACGAGAACATGATCTCCGCCGTCTCAGTGAAACCAGACTCTGGTCTAAGTGCTGCTCCTGAGGCGGCCGCGGCAGATTTCTGCCGACGTGGAGCCGAGCAGGAAGTGGATTTCCGTGTAAACGGCGTGTTGCTCAGTGTGAGGAAAGGATTCCCCGGCTGTGGTTGCTGAGCAGTCAGTGGATGGTCTGACGGCAGAGTCAGTGCCGTTAACAGACTCACAACCGCCGGCTTCATGTTTTCACCCGGAGTCTAAAGTGCTCCGTCACGCACGGGGAACATCCTCCCTCAATGAATGAATCATGAACGGATTATTCTTTAACAGAGCTGGTGATCCGAGCGTCCTGCAGGGCTTTATGAAGGCTCTGGTCCCGATGGAGCAGATCAGCTGCTCCTAGACCAGGACTCGGGTTTACTGAGGTCACTTCATGGTTAACTTCTGGTTCTCAGTACTTCAATGGAGGCTCACTTCTTACCTGGCAGATCGCCATGGTAACTGATGCTGAGCACCTGGAGACAAGAGATCAACTCGTATAAAAGCTCCGCCTTCTGACCAATCAGAGCTCAGCTCATGGATTGTGAGATTATATGGGTTCTCCGTGTGACTGTTGGTTCTCCGTGTGACTGTTGGTTCTCCGTGTGACTGTTGGTTCTCCGTGTGTCTGTTGGTTCTATGTGTGACTGTTGGTTCTATGTGTGACTGTTGGTTCTCCATGTGTCTGTTGGTTCTATGTGTGACTGTTGGTTCTCCGTGTGTCTGTTGGTTCTATGTGTGACTGTTGGTTCTCCATGTGTCTGTTGGTTCTCCATGTGACTGTTGGTTCTGTTGGTTCTCCGTGTGACTGTTGGTTCTATGTGTGACTGTTGGTTCTATGTGTGTCTGTTGGTTCTTCGTGTGACTGTTGGTTCTCCATGTGACTGTTGGTTTATGTGGTTCTCATGTGTCTGTTGGTTCTATGTGGTCATGTGTGACTGTTGGTTCTCCATGTGTCTGTTGGTTCTATGTGTGACTGTTGGTTCTCATGTGTGTGACTGTTGGTTCTTGACTGTTGGTTCTATGTGTGACTGTTGGTTCTATGTGTGACTGTTGGATGTGTGACTGTTGGTTCTGACTGTTGGTTCTGTGTGACTGTTGGTTCTATGTGTGACTGTTGGTTCTCCATGTGACTGTTGGTTCTATGTGTGACTGTTGGTTCTCGTGTGATGTTCTGTGTGACTGTTGGT
>NC_072472.1:377416-404916 GCF_027596085.1 Anoplopoma fimbria | reverse complement strand
AGAAGAAAAAGAAGAAGAAGAAGAAGAAGAAGAAGAAGAAGAAGAAGAAGAAGAAGAAGAAGAAGAAGAAGAAGAAGAAGAAGAAGAAGAAGAAGAAGAAGAAGAAGAAGAAGAAGAAGAAGAAGAGAAGAAGAGAAGAAGAAGAAGAAGAGAGGAGGAGGAGGAAGAAGAAGAAGAAGAAGAAGAAGAAGAAGAAGAAGAAGAAGAAGAAGAAGAAGAAGAAGAAGAAGGAAGAGGAGGAGGAGGAGGGTTTCACACACAGAGTTCTCTGAACAGAGGACATTGATCTTCTCTGCAACAAGAACAATGACTTCATTTCCATAGAACAGAGATATCAATAAGTGAGTGATTAATGTGACAGGAAGTCACAACCAAGCACAGACTTTAATAGGCTGTGTGTGTGTGTGTGTGTGTGTGTGTGTGTGTGTGTGTGTGTGTGTGTGTGTGTGTGTGTGTGTGTGTGTGTGTGTGTGTGTGTGTGTGTGTGTGTGTGTGTGTGTGTGTGTGTGTGTGTGTGTGTGTGTGTGTGTGTTTGTTGCTGACTTCAGGATTTAAATCCTCCTTTGTTTCCTTCTTCTTCTTCTTCTTCTCTCTTTTTACGCACTAAATTGCTGAATTTGAGAATTTGAATCTAGTGGAATCAGAGAATACATCCACAATACAGACACGGGAAGGTTGTCGGTCTGAATCCGTGCATTTCTGATATATAGAAATGATTTATATGATTATATAATGATTTAATGATGCATGATTTTATTATTATTTTTAAGTCAAAATGTTCTTCTCAGGTTCAGTCAGTGAAGCAGGAGAAGAACTCACCTCCCAGGTTAAACAGGAAGTAAAGAAAAAACACTTAAACAGGTTCAGGAAAAGTAAACATGGTTAAATGAGAACGTAAACTAAAACATGTGAACAATCTCTAGTTTCAAGTCTTCTTCAATACAGCATGATGTTCATTTAGTAAATGATGCTCCATTTAGAGTCAAACAGACCATAAAGCAGGGGATGCTTTAGGGCGGGGCTACACACTGACTGACAGGTCCACACCAGAGACGTATACGGCGTCTCTACGTCACTCCTCCTGCTTCAAAACGTCCATAAACCAATGAGTGCCGTCACCATGACTACGTCCACTTCTTATATACAGTCTATGCTCATAGCTAACGCTGCTAATGCTGCTAACAGTTTTTACCAACATCACCTGTGTCGTAAAACAGAAGTAGAATAAATAATCAGTGTTTCTTCACATGGTAGTGAACTCCTGTAGTGTTGAGTCGGTCCGGATGCTTCCTCTCCTCTAAACACTTTACGGGTTATTTCCTCCCCACGTAGACTATATCATGTCACAATGATGAAGCAAGCCTGGAAATAATAATGTTTTAACCTGCTTGTTAAACTTAATTCAGTTTGCAAGTTATGAAGAAAATAAATTACAGTTTGAAAGCCTGAAGCTCCACATTCAGTCCTTCAAAGGCCTCAGTGAGGGTTCAGATAATGTTTGTAATCTCTCTGAAACATAATCAGTTTCAGAGCCAACGTCTAAATAAAGTAGGTCATTCTCAGACCTCCAGTGGAACTAAAGGAACTCTTCTTTGTGATTGTGCAGCTGAGGGTTCAGTTGTCCTGTCTTCTCCTTTACATCAGGGACGAGGGAACTATAGCAGACGAGTCTCAAGTCATCTGAGACGAGTCTGAGGACATTTAAGTCATTTGAACCAATCCATGTCCGAAGACAACCGAGGAAAGGTCCAAGAGAAGTTTCAAGTCATTTAAGACGACTTCAAACTGAGTTTCAAGTCACGTAAATCATTTCTAAGTCAAGTTGAAAATATTTTAGACAAGTCAGTTGGAGTGTCATTTTTTGAGACAATTCCAAGTCAAGTTTCAAGTCATCTCAAGAAATCTAAGACAAGTCTCCAGTTCAAGTCTCATATTGTTTGAGTCAACTTCAAGTCTGAAGCCACATGAAACATTTTCAAGTCAAGTCTCAAGTCATTCCAGACCAGGTCTACGCCAAGTCTGAATTCAAGACATGACAAATTAAAGTCTCAGACTTTTAAAGTAGAGTTTGAAGTTATGTCAAGTTATTTAGGACGTCCTCACTCACCAAGTTTAATATAATTTACACCGTCTTAAAACATTTCTTTTTAAAAAAACCTTTGGCTCCCACTCTTAGATGTTTTTAAAACCCCCTTTTTATTTTTATTTTTGCTTTTAACCTGTAGCCCTTTGAGATCTTCGGATGAAAAGGGCACTATAAATTAAATTTATTATTATTATTATTATTATTATTAAAGTCTCAGACTTTTAAAGTAGAGACAAGTACACCGAGACAAGTCTGAAGTCAATTAAGACAAAAAGTTATTTGAAAAAGTTTCTAAGTAAAGAAGGAAATCTTTAAAGTCATTTGATGCATGAAGAATTGGAAGAAGTACAAGTAGGTTTTTTGAGACAACTTAAATTCTAAAGCCACTTGAGACATGTCCAAGTCAAGTCTCAATACATATCAGACCAGGTCTAAAATGAAGTCTCAGATTCATTTGAGAAAAGTCCAAGTAGAGTTTGAAGTTATGCCACTTGAAACATTTCCAAGATTTGAGAAAGTTTTCAAGTCTAGAATGAAATCTTTCAAAAAAGTGATGTGTCAAAACAGAAAAACAAGTGTTTTGGGACAACTTAAATTCTGAAGCCACTTAAGACATGTACAAGTCAAGTTTCATGTCATGTAAGACAAGTCCAGGTTCAAGCCTCCAGACATTAAAGACAGGTACTTGTCAAATTTTGATTATTTTGAGACAACTTTATGTCGGAAGCCAATTGAAACGTGAAGTCTCTGGTCATTTCAGACAATTAAGTTATGTCCAGTTATTTAACACAAGGTCAAGTCATTATAAGTCTGAAGTCAATCAAGAAAAAAGTCCAAGTGAAGTCTCAAGTAATTTGAAAAAGGTCATGTGTCAATTCAGAAAACTCAGTCTGAGGTGTTTTGTGACATTTTCAAGTCTCAAGCCACTTTCTATCGTCTACTTCACTCTGTTTCTTTCTTCAGGCTCGTTTCAGGAACTTAAGCTGAGTGTTAATCCTTCAGTGAATCCAGCTGGCAGCTTTTAAAGAAGAGATGTTTACCTCATTTGAATTGGACGAGCCTCCGGCCAATCAGAGACCAGGATTACGACTATCCTGCCCTCAGGACAAAGCGTTCAGATGCATCCAATCAAAACCATTTTTAAAGATCACAAAGAGCAGCTTCCCTTCCCTCAGGTGTGTTTGAGAAATAAAAATAAACTGAATAATGTTGGATCTTTAAAAAAAGAAGAAACCTCATGAAGGTTCTGACTTCATCCAAACGCCAAACCAGAAGAGGAAAACTACTACATATGCATGAATTCAGCCAATGGAGGAAATACTTTAACATCAACATGTAAAGCTACTCAAAGGGGGAGTTCAGTTGGGGGGGGGGGGTTCCTCCGGGTGGAAGAACCGGATTCGGCATCAATTAAGCCGATCTGCTCAGAGCCATAAGACCTCAGTGCTGATCCTCCTCGTAGTCTTTGAATGTAGAAGTTTACCTCGAAGCAGCTGCGTGGTCAAGAAAAAGTCTCAACTCTCAACGTCTTCATTAGTGGAAGAGAAGAAGGAGCCTGTTAGTGTTAGTGATGGGGCTGTCTGTGAAGGAGGAAGACGAGGAGGAGGAGGAAGGCTCTGGAATAATGAGGCCACGTATGCAAACATGACCTCAGCCCAAAAAATATGTCTGCATCATCACAGCCTTATTAAAGCTCGCTTCAGGGAAACAACACAGAATGTGAGGTCTGCAAACTACAAACAAAGAGTAGGAAAGGAGGGGAAGGAGAGAGGAGGTGAGCGGACTGAGGAGACAGCAAAGGTCCTCCGGCTGCTGAATATCATCCTCGTCTCCTCTTGTTTGAAGGAGGTCAGGAGTAGAACATGTTGAGGATTCTTTGAAGGTGGTTGTCAAATGTTGAGGTGCTGCTGCTGGAGACGTTTCAGAGCTCAGCCTGACTTTGTGTAAAGGCTTTGACTAAACGGAACGGCAGGCGTCTGTTCCTCTGCGATACAAACATCTCATCTGATTACAGCAGGATTAAAGCTGACAGGTGGAATTGTTTCGTCCTTTTTGAGTTAAATGAACCCTGAAAGTAGAACGTTCCCTGAAAGTAGAACGTTCCCTGAAAGTAGAACGTTCCCTGAGTCTTTTGAGCTGGAGATGGTGAACTAGTAAACTCTAATAAGAAAAGTGAATAAAACCAATGTGTAAAATACATTCATGTATCTTCTTTTACAGGAGACAAAGACATTTAGAATCCAGATGGAACTGAAAACAACAACCTGTCTGTTATCATTGGTCTCTTCAGCTGCAGCAGCTCTCAGCTTCTGTTGAAGGCGGAACGTTAACTCGTTATTCTGTTTGAAAAGTTACGGATGCGAAATGTCATGTTGTTGACCAGGAAGTGACCATATATGGACTGAGGAGGAGTGACGTAGAGACGCCGTATACGTCTCTGGTGTGGACCTGTCAATCAGTGTGTAGCCCCGCCCTAAAGCATCCCCTGCTTTATGGTCTGTTTGACTCTAAATGGAGCATCATTTACTAAATGAACATCATGCTGTATTGAAGAAGACTTGAAACTAGAGATTGAGACCATAAACTCATGTTTACAATGTTTACTGAGGGAATAAATCAAGAGAGAAGTAGAGTCATTTTCTCATAGACTTCTATACAACCAGAGGAGTCGCCCCCTGGTGGACAGCAGAGAGAATGCAGCTCTGACACATGAAGCATCGGCTTCACTCTGCAGAACTGAGGGTTGTCTCCTGCTCTAGATGCAGAATCTCTTCTGTTAAACTTCACGCCTATTTTTCTCCCATGATGCCGGCGTATTTCAAACACTGTCGCGGCGTTTTGCCGTCGTTGTTTGGTTCAGTGTGAAAGAGAAAAGCCGGCAAAATGACGGATCGTCTTTACTGCAGTATTCCAGAATCTCTGTGTTCTGATGCCTTAACCCTTTAATCATGTTTCTACAAATGTATGAAAACCTAAAGTCAATTTACAACCCACATATATTTTTCTCTTATCCCTTAGTGGAGCATAATCTCCCCACACAGCCTGTCAAACCCCAGATACCTCCTGCTGTCTTTGTGGGGGGGGGTAAAGTAAATGTCCGTTGAATGTCAGTCAGACGAGTAAAGGCAGTTTGTCCAGCTGCAGAATGTGCTGCTGACAGGTCAGTGATGTTGTAGACGTAACGAGCCGATGCGTCAGTAGAGCTTCTGCTCCGTTGATGCTTCACTTCTGGTGTGAATTCTATGTCATGTGGTGTGCATGAATGATTGTGCAAGCATGGATTTCTTGGTTGGACTGTAATTCAGAATATATCTTCATGAACAATTGTTCAACCATATAAATAATGGTTGAAACAATATTTCACCAAAGAAGCTCTCGTGGACTCTGAGCTGGAGCAGCTCTCACATACAGAACGAGTATGAAGTTCAGAGGAGAACTTTAGAAACACAATAATATATTATTTTAGTCCATATGTGGACCCTTTATAATTCCTGCGTTTGCATGTTTACTGTTTCTAAAGCATGTTTAGTTTCGGTGTGAGGTGAGTCTCTTCAGTCCGTGGGTGAGGGTGATGTTTCAGAGACATTTTCATCAAATGCATGTGAAACTCTGCAGGTCTGAAACACTTGTGAAGAACTTAGAATACAAGTCACAAGCTTAACTGGCAAATAAAAACCTGTTTAGTCCATTTAATAGTCGTATAACGGATTCCCAGTGTAAATAAAGCCGTATTGACGATCGTTATCCTCCATCCATAGATCAGGACATCATTTATACTTTTCTAGTCTCTGATCTCTGATGGGGGGTACACCATTAAAACGACTAATGAAACTACTAAGATTTGTTTTAACACATAAAAACACAATCTTCTATTTTTATTGCATTTGAATTGTTTGTTTTTATAAAGAAAAATAAATGTACATTACTGTAACAGAGTAGAAGTATAACATTGAGTAGTTCTGATGGTTTACTGACTTCAGAGTGTTGAAATGATTCTTTGGGACGGTGACAAAATATAAATACTCTGGATCCTTGTAGACCAGCTGCTAGAATCAAACAACAAAGGGATCTGTGTCTGACATTATGGATTATCAGAGATCAATACTTAGTGTCCACCACAAACAAAGCGTGATCAATGATCTCTAAAGTTAGACCTGCTCTTTCTCTTTAGTGCTGATCCGATCAGTGACTGTTTAGGTGACGATGTTCCTCCATCATGAATCCCTCTTTGTTAACGAGGTTATTTTTATTGACTTAATCTGAAACATGAAAGCTGATTTCCTGTTTATTCAGACATTTGTGAATCGGGTAAATCCTCCAACTGAAGCGTCGTCGGATTATCAGAGTGCAGCTTCATCAGTGGACCGTTTGAGCGCTTTGTCTTTAAATAGCTGCTCAGCTGTACCTCTCCTCTTCTTCTTCTGTCTTTACCTTTTCATTCCCCGTCTTCCTCTCCAGAGGAGGTTATCAGTGGAGCTGGCAGCCGTGTGGAGATTTAGAACGTTTCCACCGCCGCGTCCTCACAGATGACAGCTGTTATTACCCGACGAACAATAACGCAACAGTCAGCGCTCCTGAACGAGGCTTAATATAGCTGCTGTTTCACTGTCACTACTGGGGGGGGGGGGGTAGCAGAAGGAAAGAGACGAGTGATGAGGTGTTTTTACTCCCTGATGGTGTAATACGATTAAGGTTAAAGGATAATCCTCTGATAGAATATGAACAGTTCCTGGTCACCTGACAGGAAATATAATTATTAAACCAGTTTACGAAGATCGTCCCGTTCAGTGATAAACATTTCAAATAAAGGAGTCTGACAGTTTGATGTGTTTTCAAACAGGATGAATCACCTCATGTTAAAAAATAAAATCTGGAGATAAAAATGTGTTAAAATCTGGAGATAATCCTTTAGTCCTTCACGTGAAACGAGGAGTCAAAGGTGATTTATTTGTAACCTAACTTCCTTATTGTAGTTACGGCACTTCTGCAGTTATTTTATTCCCAAACAACAATCTTTTCTTAACCTAACTAAGTATTACATGTTAATATATTAGCATTAAGTATCTCTATGTGTTTTAGCTAACATATATTTACACCTCTATCAGCCATATAAAGCTTAATTAGTTAGCTCAGGTTTTAGCCAATCTTAGTTACCAGATCTAACTAAAGTGTATTTTTGAGAAATCTTTGAGAAGTTAATCTTCTCCAGATGTGTCCCTTTTGTCCCCCATTTTACTGTCTAATCTGTTTGAAAGTTATGGATGCAAAACGTTATCTGTTTTGTTTTAGCAACCAGTGAACAGGAAGTGACCATATATGGACTGAGGAGGAGTGACGTAGAGATGTGTGGACCTGTCAATCAGTGTGTAGCCCCGCCCTAAAGCATCCCCTGCTTTATGGTCTGTTTGACTCTAAATGGAGCATCATTTACTAAATGAACATCATGCTGTATTGAAGAAGACTTGAAACTAGAGATTGAGACCATAAACTCATGTTTACAATGTTTACTGAGGGAATAAATCAAGAGAGAAGTAGAGTCATTTTCTCATAGACTTCTATACAACCAGAGGAGTCGCCCCCTGGTGGGCAGCAGAGAGAATGCAGCTCTGACTTCACTTTAAAGAGCTGGAGGTTTGTCTCCTGGTTCAACTTCTTCTTCTTCTTCTTCTTCTACTCGTTTTGTTACACTGTAACAGAGTTTATTGGCTCCAAACCAGTTTATTGAAACGTGACTAATTCACATTTCTTTAATTTATCACATTTTAAAAGTACATCGGTGTTCCACTAAACGTGTCCTGGGTGAACTCACGCTTTACATCTTTGGTTCCTCACAATAAGAGCATCAGTCTACATACGATGTGTTCACTGTCCTTCGTTACCCTCCTCTTCTTCTCCTCATTTATCTCACCTCCTTCTCTGTTTCTCTGTTTATTTATTGCCCTCTTCTTCTTCTTCCTCTTCTCTCCAACCTCGCTGCTCTAAATCACTGGTCCCTGAGCTCCCATGATGCATCTCTGCACAGTCCCACCTGTCCAGAGGCCATTTTACATTCTCTCTGCTGTTTACAATTGTTCACACACATAAAACACACTCACACACTCACACACACACACACACACACACACACACACACACACACACACACACACACACACACACACACACACACACACACACACACACACACACACACGCACACACACACACATATTAGTCATGTGTGTGAGGAGGTTCAGCTGACAGCACATTTATATGGAAAAGCTTTCCCTCCAGATGATGTGTGTGTGTGACAGCACATTTATATGAAAAGCTTTCCCTGATGTGTGTGTGTGTGTGTGTGTGTGTGTGTGTGTGTGTGTGTGTGTGTGTGTGTGTGTGTGTGTGTGTGTGTGTGTGTGTGTGTACCTTGGTGCTCTTAGCTGGAACAGCAGTGTCAGCATCCCTCTAAGCAGTTCACCTGCAGAAACACACACACACACACAAAA
Source organism: Anoplopoma fimbria (assembly GCF_027596085.1). NCBI lineage: Eukaryota > Metazoa > Chordata > Actinopteri > Perciformes > Anoplopomatidae > Anoplopoma > Anoplopoma fimbria. Next base: position 396,345 of record NC_072472.1, on the reverse strand, counting down.
TATACATTCACACACACCTGTCAGGATCAGCTTAACTCAGATCACACACACACACACACACACACACACACACACACACACACACACACACACACACACACACACACACACATAGTAAGAGTAATTAATTAGCGCTTTATCAACATTTCAACAGCTATAATTGCTCGTAGTGAGAACAGTGAGGGGACATGAATGGTGGTGATTAGGATTCTTCCTCTGGGGATCATGAATGTTTGAACAACATGACAATCCATGTTGGAGCTGTTGTCACATTTAAAGGGCCAGTGTGAAGCGTTAGATGGAATATAACATCAGAGACGGTCAGATGTTCTGCTCCTTAGTCACAGAAGTAAATACTGGACCCATTTCTAACAAAGCCAGATATCCTCACAACATTCTGACCAGGAGACGACCTCCGGTTCTTAAAGTGAAGTCAGAGCTTCCTGTGTTAAAGCTGCATTCTCTCTCCTGTCCACCAGGGGGCGACTCCTCTGGTTGTATAGAAGTCTATGAGAAAATGACTCTACTTCTCTCTTGATTTATTCCCTCAGTAAACATTGTAAACATGAGTTTATGGTCTCAATCTCTAGTTTCAAGTCTTCTTCAATACAGCATGATGTTCATTTAGTAAATGATGCTCCATTTAGAGTCAAACAGACCATAAAGCAGGGGATGCTTTAGGGCGGGGCTACACACTGATTGACAGGTCCACACCAGAGACGTATACGCCGTCTCTACGTCACTCCTCCTCACTCCATATATGGTCACTTCCTGTTCACTGGTTGCAAAAAAATCAAGATGGCGACGGACAAAATGACGACCTGTACTCTTCAGTCTCAGACCGAGGTGACGTCATGACGACTCCGTCCACTCGTTCTCTACTGTCTATAAGTAAAAAGTTACTTTGACGTCTAACTTCTACGAGGGAAACACGGAGAAGTCTTCAGGAATTCATTGTCATAGTTTCATATCAGCTCGTGTCCATGTTTCATTATATCTCGGGATGAAGACAAAATAAATATTCATCCAGAAAGACATATTTATTTATTATCATGTTTATAATCAATAATTGTCTCATCCGGGAGTTACGGACGGAAAAAACCCACTAATGAGCTTTCTGGTTGCCTCCCTAGTTGCCATGGTTACTAACGGTTTACACTGAACAGAACCGCTTACGTCTGATCCTCCAGATCTGTGACGGTTAATCCTTACTATTAGCTTTAATTACACTTCACTGACATTCAACCTCCTCCTCATCCTCCTCTTCATCTCCACCCTCTTCTCCTCCTCCTCCTCCTCTTCATCTTCATCCTCCTCCTCCTCCTCCTCTTCATCTTCATCGTCTTCTCCTCCTCCTCCTCTTCATCTTCATCCTCTTCTCCTCCTCCTCCTCTTCCTCCTCCTCCCCCTCATCTTCCTCTTCCTCCTCCTCTTCATCCCTCCCTTTCTCTGTTCATTCGTCTGTGATGGGAGTCGAGGAGAAGATTAAACCACGCACACACACACACACACACACACACACACACACACACACACACACACACACACACACACACACACGTGTCAGGCCTGCTGGGTGTCTTATTAACCCTCGTTAGCTGTTTCTCTCAGATGTTAATGAGACGATCACATGACCATCTCTCCCTACTGAGCGCGCTCAGTGAGCGTTTGTTTCTGAGGCTGGAACGAGTCAGAACTCTGAGAAAAAAAAAGACAACTTCATAATTTAAATATTTTAAAACATGTGTCACATGTCAACCCTGGTGCCTACATTACCCACAATGCACCTCTCCCTCTGAACGACAACAATAATATACACATCATGTGCAATATTACATTTCTATTTCATGTGCAATATAACTTTTTTATGACTTTTTCGATATCATTGACAATATAAATCTCAATATTACTTTTCTATTTCTATTACAGTTTCTAAGAGGTACTGTTGTTAGTATTACTTCTTATACACTTTGTATTTTTACTCTCTCTTTTCTATTTAAGTCGATTATTTCACCTTATATATTGACCTCACTCTCACTCTTGTGTTCTACTTTGTATTTCTATAATTGTAACTCTATCGTTCATATGTGTTTATATTTTTATTCTAATGCATTCAAGAATTCCCTTAAATATAAATAAAGTTCACTCTTATCTTATCTTTGTGTAAAAGGCAACATTTATAAAAAAGACAAAGTAATCGTTTCACATGTTTTTATCTAAATAAATATTCTGTTTTTATCTGAATTCGTTGGCGTTTAGCTTTTCAAAAAACTGCACTTTCACTGCGATGAAAAAGCAGCAATCTAGCAGCACCATGAATTACATTTATATAACCACAATAACACTGATGACATCACAACATATGAAAACAGACACTCAGAGCTTCAATAGAAGCTTTGAAAGAATAAAGTGACATTTGATTGACCTCTCTTCTGGTCACTGCTTCTCTATGGGCTCATTATGATCATGTGATCACTGATTGTTGATGCATTATCAAGCGTGGACGATGGTGGTGCAGGTTGGACGGGGCAATAGTTGAGTCTGGATGAAGGTCGGGGGGGTGAAAACGCCGTAGCCCCGGGGCTGCTGGTCCTTTCATGTAACCTGGATGTAGAGAAGCAGTGCATGTAGCTGCTAGCACGGCTAATTAGCTCATTAGCATCATCGTCAGTGTTCTATCATCCATTGAGCTGTTTAATCAGGAATTTATAAAGTCAGTAAATATCTTGTTATCTCAAACTGTTCCGTTTTCTTTCTTTCCTTTCATAGAAGGATATAAATATGTATTATGGAGGTATAAATAGAGAGATTTGAGGTGGTAGAAAGTCTGTGCTGATGTTATTTCATGCTAATGAACGCAGTAGACAGACTGGGTCATTTTCCTGGAGCTCCAGGATCGACCCAGGGCTCTGCAGAAGTGTCCCCCAGCTGGGAGGCCCTCAGGTGGGGCAGCTGACGACAACCCCCCCTCCTCCACCACCCTCCATCCTCTATCTCTGTATGTTTGAGAGAAATGAGGCAATGAAGGACAAAAAGAGGAAGAGGAGGATGTCTGCTCGAGGAAATATCTAAAAGGATGAGACATAAAAACTAAATGAATAAAACAAATAACAAAAACACACAAAATCAAGTAAGAAAACATTCATAAATAATAAGAAATAAGAAATATTCAGTAACATCAGTTCAATCACTTCACACTGAAACGTGTTTTTTAAGCTATAAACTCAGTGATGCAACTGTACTTTTATAAAACACATTAATGCTGCTGTTATTAATGACATGTATTATCAAATGTGTAAAAATCATTTCATCTACTGATTTAAATTAAATTTAAGTTCAGTTCTGATAAAGAGTCGACGCTTTGGGACAAATCTACGTTATGAAATAAAATCACGTAGCTTCCACATATAGCTACCTTCACATAGCTTCATATAGCTTCACGTAGCTTCATATAGCTTCACATAGCTTCACATAGCTTCATATAGCTTCATATAGCTTCACGTAGCTTCACGTAGCTTCATATAGCTTCACGTAGCTTCACGTTAGCTCTTGTTTTGTGCAGTAGAACTCAGTTTTCTTGTGCAGAGAACAGACATCAGCTGGCTGTGAGGAGAGTAGATGAGATCATGGAGGACCAGGATGTTCATATCAGACGGTCTGATCAGTGATTGGCTGGATGGACAGAGGTGAACGGGTCGGTGGACTTATTACACCTCTGTGCTTCAGAGGCAGAACTCTTGTCTGCTCGCTGACCTTTGACCTCGCTGAACATGTATGTGTGAAAACTGAGATCCAGAGTCCAGAGCAGTGAGCTGAACACATTCTGTACAGACAGAGCTGCTGATTATAACGAGGAACATGATCATACGGTACAGAACACACACACACACACACACACACACACACACACACACACACACACACACACAGACACACACACACACACACACACACACACACACAGACACACACACACACACAGACACACACACACACACACACACACACACACACACACACACAGACACACACACACACACACACACACACACACACACACACACACACACACACACACACACACACACACACACACACACACACACACACACACACACACTCCAACACACTGATACATATACACACACACAGACACACACACAGACACACACACACACACACACACACACACACACACACACACACACACACACACACACACACACACACACACACACACACACACACACACACACACACACACACACACACACACACACACACACACACACACACACACACACACACACACACACACACACACACACACACACACACACTGATACATACACACACACACACACACACACACACACACACTGATACATATACACACACACAGACACACACACAGACACACACACACTCACACACACACACACACACACACACACACACACACACACTCACACACACACACACACACACACACACACACACACACACACACACACACACACACACACACACACTCATTATGGATTAATAACCTCACACACACACACAGTCACATATGTAGCCTGTGTTCATCTGTGTTATGGCCTTCTTCTTCTTCTTCTTCTTCTTCTTCTTCTTCTTCTTCTTCTTCTTGTTCTTGTGTGTGTGTGTGTGTGTGTGTGTGTGTGTGTGTGTGTGTGTGTGTGTGTGTGTGAACAAGGCTAAAAGCAAATTCACACCTCTACAACATGATCCAGGTGTGAAAGTGTAAACATCATGATGACCAAGTGACACCTTAACATAGACAATGTGTAACCACGGCAACCGACACATGGAACCAGAGCAATGATTAATCATTGAAATAATAGTCCTGATGCATGATGGTAATTTAGTGGAATAAGTTGATAAATAATGAATAATAGTCAATGATTACATGTGATTGAATGTCATATAGTCGAATGGCAGATGGTTTTAATATATATATATATATATATATATATATATATATATATCTGATCATGTAAAGCTCTTAGTGTTTGTGTACGACTGGTCTAACTCCTAAATGTCATGCTAACAATGCTAACATGTTGACGTTCAGCAGCTGTGATGTTTACCATGTTCCCCATAGTTTGTTAGCATTCTAACATTAGTTGATTGTGTTAGCATGCTAACATTGGTTATGCTTGTTTAGCTAACGATCAGTAAGCTAGTTCATGTTGACCTGATGATTAAAAGTCAGGGGATCACCAACGTCAGCAGGGTTCATCCTCTGGTGACCATGGATGTTTCTAGAGAGATAGTGGTGCTAAATGCTAACTCCTTTGATCAACAGCGTCAGTGAGCTTCATCTCGTTCATCAGACATTCAGACCAAACCTCAGAGAGAAGTCTCTTAATCCTCAGCGCCCTGATTACCCTTTAAAACCATCTTCTGTTTTCATTCAGCTCTTCATCGTGTTGTCAGGTTTCCTGCTGTCAGACGGATTTAAAAACTCTCAGTTGAAGAGAAAAGATGTGTCAGAGCTTCAGAGAGGAAGAGAAGCTGGTTTCAACATTTCACTGCTGTTTGTTCACATTCTGACTTTAAATCTCGAATGAACCACGAAGGTCTGGACTAAAACACCAAGCAACCTTACAGGACATGCAACCATCAGGATCCAGACTGCTGGCATTGCATGGACTGTATATATTTAGGATTTACACAAATTCTTATGTTTTGATTTCATAGCAAACGCTGCACAGCTGTTCACCTTAATAAAGTTATTTTAAGGGACATAAGTACTCAAGTATTTGAGTAAAGGAACACTGTTACCTCCTAGCTCTGTTAGCACCGTTAGCTTGGAGCAGTCGGCTCAGCGGTCTCCATGTTGAGAGCCATCATTTGGCCCATTAAAGTCCAGTGGTAGAGTAAACGTCTCTCCTCACAGATCAACTTGTGTCTGACTGTCTCCTCCCAAAATAAAACGTCTGGATCTATTTTAACCGAAGCACGGCTCTTTAATCAGAGTCAGAACAAAACAGCAGAACTATCTTTTGTCTGTCACTCCAACGTTCTTCTCTTCTGGTTTCTCTCACAGTCTTCTAAAATAAGAAAGGAAACGAGGCGCTCTGTTGTTTTGACCCTTATTTCAGTTTCCTTCTTTTAAAGTCCTAAAAGGCTTCGGACTGACTCTCCTCATCGGCCTAAAGCTTCTTGAACACATAGACCACTGCTTCAGATATAAAAAACTCTGTCTGTCTGTGCTGTAATATCATTTTATTTTTTATGAATCAGACCTTGATAAGACTGGTGGAGGTTCTTCCTCGTTACACATTTGTATCCATGAATCATTCCCTCTCCAGGTCGTCTCCTCAGAGAGCTTTGTGTCTGTGACGGAGACGTCGGTTTGATGGATCAGGAACACTTTGAGTGCAACGACGAGTCAGGAACGTTAACTGAATGTTTGGTGTAAAACAGAATAATTACCTCCTGGAGGTTTGGAGTGGATTCATGATTCACAGAGAAGAGAAGAAGAGAGAGATGGAAGTTTAAAGAGAGACAAAAAGAGATTCAGAGAGAGCGACGAGAGGAAGAGAGGAGACAAGAGAGGAGACAGGAGAGGAGACAAGAGAGGAGACAGGAGAGGAGACAAGAGAGGAGACAGGAGAGGAGACAGGAGAGGAGACAAGAGAGGAGACAGGAGAGGAGACAGGAGGAGACAAGAGAGGAGACAGGAGAGGAGACAAGAGAGGAGACAGGAGAGGAGACAAGAGAGGAGACAGGAGAGGAGACAAGAGAGGAGACAGCAGAGGAGACAAGATAGGAGACAAGAGAGGAGACAGGAGAGGAGACAGGAGAGGAGACAAGAGAGGAGACAAGAGAGGAGACAGGAGAGGAGACAAGAGAGGAGACAAGAGAGGAGACAGGAGAGGAGACAGATGGATGAGATAAAAACAGGAACAATGATGGAGCAGAGAGCAAACAGAAGACGATATCAGGGAATCTGATAACTTCCTGATCATTTTAACAACTTTCTACTCTGTTCACTACCTGCTCAGGAGGTGGAGGAGACCAAAAAAGGAGCTAAAAGAGAGAATATCTACCTCCCCATCAGACGGTGACAACAGTTCAGAGTGGACAGTTAAACTTCATTCATTGTGTTTGATTAATACCAGCTTCACATTCAAACAGTCTTTGAGCTGTCAAAGTTCCTGACGGTTGGAACTCCCACACGCCCTGAATGCAGCATAAAGCTCCGCCCCTTACCTGGTTCTAATGTCTCTGATCCTTTGATTCATTTTCGCTCACTGAGGTCACATGTTCTGCTGGATGTGGTGATAAATCTGATGAACTCTGTTTTAAATATTCCGGCGGCCCTCAAACACGTCACGGTAGAATCTGTTTGTTCTCCTGGTTCCAGTTCCTGCTGTTGAAGAGCTTTCTCTCTCCGGCTAACAGCAGTAACAGCGTATGAAATAAAGATGTGGAAAGTTCAGGTGCAGAGAACTTAGCGGTGCAGCATTAGTCACAAATTATTCATCACATTATTAGATGATTTATTGATGTTCCGGCCATCCTTCAATGTGTTCCTTCTTTATTATTCATGCTAAAGGCCAGAGTGGACTGATGTAATGTTTCCTCAGGTTCTTATGTTTTAATCAAACAACATGAGATCTGTTTCGTTGTATTCATTTTGTTTATTTTTCTGTTAAATGTTTTGTGTCTCTTTCCGTTCATTCTGTGACTTTTTGGGGTTGTTTTTGTCTCTGTTAGTCATCTTTTACCTTTTGCACTTGTTTTTTCATCTCTCTAGTTGTTTTCAACTCTTTGAGGTTTTGTCACTGCGTAGATATTTCATGTTTCTTTAAAGGTCATTTTGTTTCTCTTCGCTGTTGTTCTGTCTCTTTGTGATAGTTTTCTTAATTTTTGGGGTGTGTTGACTCTTTGAGTTCGTTTTGTGTTTCTTGTTGGTAATCTTGTAACTTTCATTTTTGCCAAATTTGTAGTCGTTTTGAGTCTTTTTGAGGCTGTTTTGGTTTCTTTATAGTGATTTTGTGACTCCGTAGATATTGTGCGTTCCCCAAGGTTGTTTTCTGTCTCTTTGTAGTCGTATTATGTCTCTGTGGTCATTTCATCATTTGCTCACATTACATTTTGGCCAATAACTTCCACCTCTTTGAAACTTTACACCCAAAATAAGTCTGGTCCCGTCTCATACACATTCTACATGAAGGAGAATCTGTTTCTGGAGTTAACAGACTGAATCCCGTTGACCTGAAGCGTTGTCCGTGTTGTTGTGGGACGCGGTGTGGACGATGTGGACCGAGTGTCGCTGCAGAAATGTTCTCTAACGCGAGGAGGACTCTGCGTGGGACGGAGCGCGGACTCACGGCTGATTAAGCTTCGTGGAGCTGCACTCTCAGGACTACTCCGTCCATTAGGCTCCGAGGAGTTAAATCAGGCGTTCACCCCCCCGCTGCTCCGCTCACCTCGCATTAAAACAACACTGGACACTAACAGACCTCATGCATATGTAATCTGCACGAAGCTTCATTTGTGTTCACATTTATTCCACGGAGGAGAGAAAAACCTGAGTGAAGACTCCAGAGTTAGTCAGAGTCCACCATGTGTTGGGTTCACAGCTCAACGCTACTGACGCTGGAGGATAACTGGACACATCTCCACCCAACTATCGGCCAAAGTCATCCATAGTAGACTTCATCTTAATGTTCGCTTTAGAAAAAGATCATCAGACGTGATGGTTTCCCTGATTCGTAATCAGAAACCTCCAACAGCCAATGAGAGCGAGCTGAGCGTCACCAACGGGACATTTATGTAGAACAGAAACTGGTGAGCTAAAATGCTAACGTTAAGCAACATTAGCTGCTATGTCAGATACAGATGTTAACCAGACCAACGAGTCCTCATTCAACGGTTCGTAAGATATCTTACATAACAGTCAACCTCGTCTTTTTATGTGTTTTCTCATGAAAGTCCAGCTCGTTAGATAAATACAGTCTTTATGTTTAAGAAAAGATCGTGATCACCAGCGTAGCTGCGTGGTCGCTGATGTCCACATCGTTTCCATAGTAACCCATGCAGATATATGATGTTAATGTCTGGACACAAAGTGGTCTGAGACCTGCTGCTTTGTGCAGGTCTTTCTAATAAAGCTCTTGATCAAGAATAAAGAGAGAAACAGAATGATAAACAGTCTCATTCAGTGAGTCACCTTCTGTGTGAGGCTCATTAGTGCTCACGTAGAGAAGGAACACTAATACAGCATGTGGGATATTAGGAAATAAAAGATACCTGAAAGCTTCTTCATCATCATGAGCATAAAAACGTCTTTCTGTTTTTATCTGCTAAACAAACTTCCTGTGATGATCGTTCAGTCGTATTGATCTGAAGACTGTGAGGTTTAAAGTTCACATCCACAGAGCAGCTGTAATGTGACGCTGTAGATCTGGTTATGATGGATCTGGTTTAATGTCAGACTGGTTTTATCTGAACAGGATTCAGTTGTTTTTCATCAGCAGGCTTCACAGCTGCAGTGGATGAAGTTTGAAAGCATAAAGTAAAACGTATAGACTGAATATAGGAAGAAGACGGAGTCATTGTGACGTCATCCGGTGGTTTGTGGATGTTTTGAAGCCTCGAGTTCGGAATTCTCTCCGTCGCCATCTTGGTTTATTTTTTGCAACCAGTGGACAGGAAGTGACCATATATGGAGTGAGGAGGAGTGACGTAGAGACGCCGTATACGTCTCTGGTGTGGACCTGTCAATCAGTGTGTAGCCCCGCCCTAAAGCATCCCCTGCTTTATGGTCTGTTTGACTCTAAATGGAGCATCATTTACTAAATGAACATCATGCTGTATTGAAGAAGACTTGAAACTAGAGATTGAGACCATAAACTCATGTTTACAATGTTTACTGAGGGAATAAATCAAGAGAGAAGTAGAGTCATTTTCTCATAGACTTCTATACAACCAGAGGAGTCGCCCCCTGGTGGACAGCAGAGAGAATGCAGCTTTAAGACAGGAAGCTGTGGATTCATAGACAGTTTGTTTCGTTGTCATTGAAGCTCAGGACGTCCTTGGTCTTCAGGGAGGAGGACTAGAGGACTGAGGGTTCACTAACCGGTGTGATGTCCTCGTCTCGTCTTCAGATCTCCTCAAAGACTAACCGGTTCTAAAAAGCAGGACGAACGTCCAAACCATAAAAATACCATCTTGTTTGAAGAAAGGAACACTGAGGATGGAGATAGAGATGATTTTGAAATGAAGCCTGCAGCTGCTCGTGTTCTGTCTTCACCTGGATTTGCTCTTCGTTTGTAACGTTTACATTTCATCTCCTTCAGTCTGACATTTCTCCTTCGTTACCGCGGCGCCTCCTCATCACTTTAATCCTCCTCCATTCTGGGACGTAATTCAATCTGTCAAACAGCAGCTTCTTCTACAAACTGAAGTCAATCCCTTCCAGCTATTTCTTCTTCTGCAATCCAATCTGTAGTCCTAATGACCCCCCCCATCAGCAGCGTTTCCAGGTGCCACGCTGAGATGAGTCTTCATGTTGTGAGACGGATGATCCTCACAGACTGACTCTCGCTGCGTCTCTAAACTCATTTAGTTCCTGAAGTCTCTGAACTTTCTGTCTTCAGTTCTTCTGTTTGATTTTATTTCTCGCTCTGATGAACAACAGGAAGGTTTTAGTTTGAAGTTCAATAGTTCCTCATGTTGTGAAATTCATTCCTTCAGCGTCTTTCTGACTTATATCTGAACGCTAGATGTGAAGCCACAGCCAGCAGGCAATTAGCGTAGCTTAGCATAAAAACAGCAGGATACAAGTAGCTCTGAAGCTCACTGATTATCACGTTATTACTTTTTTTTTATCCAATCAGAAACAGAAATATTTGTTGTTTTACTGTGAAATCACTGAACCTGCAGAGAAATCCCAGTTAAACCAGCATGTTGTTGTTTCAGATTGAAGAAACCAGTTATGACATGTTAATCAGATTAACAACAGTTTGTATATGTTATGAAAAGTTACTCCTGATTTTTGTGCTTTTCTACTAAAGTCCAGCAACACATTTCAATTTCTGCTTGTTTCACGAATGTAGTCTTTTCAAAATAAAGTTCAGTCTTCACGGGAAACTAACCAACAGCTTTGTTTTAGTACGTCACAACAAGTGGCGTTCATTTCTTTCAGGCTCCGTTTTGAGCGACACAATGGTTCTAAATGAGAACTGATCTTCTCAGAAGAACGCTGTGTCGTCAGCATAGAAGAAGAAAATCTGTAAAACCTGGATTACGTTGAATCACAACATCTCTTTAGTTCTTTCTACCATAACTACAGGATGTAAGGAAGAGATGGCAGGTATAAATACATTATTATGAAGATATCGTTGAGTTAATTATGGTATCATTTATTATGTCATGGTAATAAAAACCAACTGACTGATACTGGTTCTGTGTGAATGTTTCCCCTGATGTTTAATATCAGATGAAGCTCTCCTGATCTTGAGTTACACGGCCATCTTATTATTTATCAGCTTTTTGAACTTTTAAATAAACCAACTATTTCTTTAAAGCTGACCATCTGAAGAAAAAAGGTTTTATTGTCACTTATTGTATATTTTACGGAGACAGATGGACTGTCAGCTTTGTTAGTGGTGCGTCTGTAGTTTATCAGTGAGGCTTAAAGAAAGTGTGGATGAGCTTCTGTTTCCTGACTTCCTGTTGTTCAGAGACAGTCCTGGGTCAAAGGTCAGGAGGAGGGAAACGCTCTCTGATGATGAGAACATCTGACGGAGCGGTTAAAAACATGTTTGACAGAAAACGTGTCCGAGTGGATCATCCTTCAGGTGAAACGAAGTCCAACAAACAACAAGCAGCTCTGATCTCTTTGTTTTCTAGTTCAGCTGTCAACACACACACACACACACACACACACACACACACACACACACACACACACACACACACACACACACTCACACACACACACACACACACGTGTAAAGTGCTTACAGTGCGTTGTTGTTGGTGTTCGTTAGTCCTGAGATCTCTGATGAACAGCATGAACACACACACGTTAGTTCCTCTATTCTTGTGAGGACCGTCGTTGGCGCGATGCATTCGTGGTCCCACTGAAAAGCAGTTCACCTCAGAGGAGCTGAACAGAAAACACTCCCGTCCACGTCTCTCCAACCTTAACCTTAAATGTACGATGTTGACTCTTTGACAGAGTGAGTCACCTCCATATCACAGGAATCTGTAAAACCAGTTTTTGTTGACATGAAGAAGAAACAACCCTACAGATTTAGGAAAAGATGATCTCAATCTCTAGTTTCTGGTTCCTCTGGTTGTCTAGAAGTCTATGAGAAAATGACTCTACTTCTCTCTTGATTTATTCCCTCAGTAAACATTGTAAACATGAGTTTATGGTCTCAATCTCTAGTTTCAAGTCTTCTTCAATACAGCATGATGTTCATTTAGTAAATGATGCTCCATTTAGAGTCAAACAGACCATAAAGCAGGGGATGCTTTAGGGCGGGGCTACACACTGATTGACAGGTCCACACCAGAGACGTATACAGCGTCTCTACGTCACTCCTCCTCAGTCCTTATATGGTCACTTCCTGTTCACTGGTTGCAAGAAAACAACATGGCGACTGACAAAACGCCGAACTGGAGGCTTCAAAACGTCCAGAAACAAAAGTGGACTTCTTCTCTAAAGACTGTGTGGATGCTATGTTGAGCTAACGTTAGCGTCAGGCGGAGTTATCGTAAATGAAACACGCTGAGAGTAAAACAGGACGAGGACAAAACGTTTGTAGGGAAATCTAATCCGCCCAATGAATCAGCATAAAGCGACACACTGCTGGTCGAGTTCTGAAGAGGGAGTCGAGTTCAGATGTGGTCGGAGCGGATACGACGGCGCAGTGTGTCGTAGTGACGATGGGGATCGAACCTGTGACCTTTCTCTCAGATCAGTTTCCTGCAGATCTGAGGATTAAAACACTCACTGCATCCCAGCGTGAACACTGTGTGTGTGTGTGTGTGTGTGTGTGTGTGTGTGTGTGTGTGTGTGTGTGTGTGTGTGTGTGTGTGTGTGTGTGTGTGTGTGTGTGTGATTCAGGGTGGAAGTACAGAGCTGATGATGATTTGAAGATTTACTGAGCCACGAATAAATACAGAGAGGAGAGCAGAGACTTAGCCACACACACACACACACACACACACACACACACACACACACACACACACACACACACACACACACACACACACACACACTCATGGAGCCCTGAAGGAGTCTAAAAACCATCAAATGGCCTCAAAGAGTACGCGGTTGCCATGACAACTGTCATAAAAAAGGCAATTAGGATGCGATTAGCGAGCTGATTGGCTGCTAACCGTTTGACAACAGAGACCAAATGAAAGACACAAAATTCTGAAGTACTCACACACTTTACTGCAGTAAAGGTACTAACACACACTGTGCAAATGAAAAGTCCTGCTATCAACACCTGACTGGAGTAAAAGTACATGAATGTAGTTTAAGTACACTGTTTTCATCTTAGAGACAATTTAAATATCAATTTATTCTTTGGTGCATAAATGAAACATGAAAACACAGAGGTGCTCTGATCATAATACTTATATTACAATAATATTATTAGAATACTTATATTATAATAGTTAGATTATAATAATATTATTACAATAATTATATTATATTAATATTATTAGAATAATGACATTATATCAATATTACTGTGGTTGTTCATTTATAGACTTTAGTTATTTTGTGCAGAAGAAGATATTTGAATGTGGAACAAGAAGCATTTAATCTATTTTCAGATTAAAGTCACAGAACTGTTGACGGAGACGTTTTAAATAAAGTTTATTCAGAAGGAAGCGTCTGAATCATATCTTTATGAAGCAGAGACACAAACACAAAGACGGAGAGGAATACATGAGAGTTGACCTACATTTATATCTGCAGCAGAAACATAAAGACATGTTTGTTATTTCTGCTGTCGACCTCCTCCGGCCAATCAGCAGTCAGCGTCCATACGGACGGAGCCCTGAATGAATGTCATGCTGCTGTAGGAACGCAGAGAAACATGTTCGAATCTCCACTTGTTACATGAAAACTGTCTTTTCAAAATAAAGTTCCTTCTTCACAGCAAACACCTTAGTTAAGGACAGAGAGGAAGGAGGAAGATAGGAGACGAGGAGGTGAGGAGAAAGAGAGGAGGGCTTAAAGAAGGACGCAGTGATCTCCTCCTTCCTTCCTTCCCTCCTCCACCCTTCCCTCCTCCACCCTCCCCTCCTCTCTCCTCTGCAGTGAATCACATGAACTCATTAGAATGTTTCAGAGTAAATGTGACGTCTTTTATTTTCGGCTCCACAAAGTGCTCTCGTTGAGCTCTGCTCTGATTGGTTGTGACGGCGAGCAGGTAACCGGATTCTGAACCGGCGACCCGAGACCCAGAACCATCCGGTCCTCTGACAGCGTCCATTAATAAAACATCTCAGCTGGACCACGACGATGATGAAGATGAGTTTGTTTTCACCTTCATCTGCTGAAGTCAATGTTTACAGAGGAGCAAAGTACACAAAAGGAGGTACTTATACTCCTACTACACTATAGATCAGAAACAAATACTTTTATCGATAACTAAAACTAAATATAATCAACTAATAAATGATGATTTATTAATATATATTATATGAAGTGAGAACTGAGTACTTTCAGTATATTCTGATACTTTTACACTCTGACTCTCATTGAAAGTATAAACACACCTGGTCCTCGTTGTGGTTCTCTGATTGGTTCCTGCTGAAGAATGTTTTTCGTCTCTTCACTGACCGCAGGACGTTTGAGCGTCGCCTCTCTGTGAACACACGGATGAAGAGTTTGATACCTAACGGACTGAAAGAGGAAGATGAAGATGTGAGCTCACCGGCTGTTAAACTGTCGGTCTGGTCTCTCCTCTTCTCTCAGTTTGTACATCCTCGCCTCCTCTCCTCCATTCCTCTTTGCTTCCTTTCCTCATGTCTTGAAACATTCTACGAATGGTTTTAAAAATAACTTGTGCGCCGTGATAAACCTAAGATGAGCTGGGTTCAACTTATTTCATCCTCTGTCCTTACACCCTCACCATCCTCTGTCCTTACATCCTCACACCTCCTCTGTCCTTAGACCCTCACATCCTCTGTCCTTACCTCCTCTGACCCTCACATCCTCTGTCCTTACACCCTCACATCCTCTGTCCTTAGACCCTCACATCCTCTGTCCTTAGACCCTCACATCCTCTGTCCTTAGACATCCTCCCTCACATCCTCTGTCCTTAGACCCTCACATCCTCTGTCCTTAGACCCTCACATCCTCTGTCCTTACACCCTCACCTCCTCTGTCCTTACACCCTCACCTCCTCTGTCCTTAGACCCTCACATCCTCTGTCCTTACACCCTCACATCCCTGTCCTACACCCTCACATCCTCACCCTCACATCCTCTGTCCTTAGACACCCTCACCTCCTCTGTCCTTAGACCCTCACCCTCCACCTCCTCTGTCCTTAGACCCTCACATCCTCTGTCCTTAGACCCTCACCTCCTCTGTCCTTACACCCTCACCTCCTCTGTCCTTAGACCCTCACATCCTCTGTCCTTACATCCTCTGACCCTCACCTCCTCTGTCCTTAGACCCTCACATCCTCTGTCCTTAGACCCTCACATCCTCTGTCCTTACACCCTCACACCCTCACCTCCTCTGTCCTTACACCCTCACCTCCTCTGTCCTTAGACCCTCACATCCTCTGTCCTTAGACCCTCACATCCTCTGTCCTTACACCCTCACATCCTCTGTCCTCACATCCTCTGTCCTTAGACCCTCACATCCTCTGTCCTTAGACCCTCACCTCCTCTGTCCTTAGACCCTCACATCCTCTGTCCTTAGACCCTCACATCCTCTGTCCTTAGACCCTCACATCCTCTGTCCTTAGACCCTCACCTCCTCTGTCCTTACACCCTCTAGCAGGAACACTTTGTCTCCTCAGAGAGGACCCGGCTGCAGATCTTTTCCTCGGTTAAACAAAGAGAAGCGATCGATAACGGAGAAGCTCTGCAGCTCGTTATGATCTGTAGAGCTTCTCCGTTATCGATTTATTTAATGTTGAAGGTTACGTTACGTTTGAGGCTCCGGGGATCAAAGTTTGGAGCAAAAAGTCTTCAGTCAGCGAAACAAAGTCCAGCATGAGTCCAACGTTGAGGTACCGTATACACAGGTCAGAGGTCAATGTTGTACTTTTACTGCTCTAGACTGTTTCATAACTTTTGTCTCTTTCGAGGTTAAAATTCTACATGAAAGTAAAGACGTTTATGAAATAAATCTTATTGCTGACTTGCTATTGTTAAATATTTCATTGTTCTGCATTCATTAATCAACTTTGTGCAATTTGTTTAGTTTTCATGATTTATAAACAGGATAAATAATGAGTCATTTCTTATTGTTCATTTAAAGCTCCAGTCAGAGTTGAACTGGTGACATGTTTTAAATGTAAACAGTGATACAAACAAAGATTCTATAATCATAACTGTGAATGTTTCCTTTAGTTTATCTCGACAATGGTGATCAACATATTTGATCAGACTAATGTTTACAACATGAGGATATGTAACATGAGTCCCTGAAGTAAACGACTCAAACATCTATGATTTACGCTGAGCTGGTGAACATGAACACAACGCTCTCATCTCTTATTCATCCTCACATGCTCCCGCCTGCAACGCCGCACATCACGAGCATCATTCTTTCATGAGCTGCGTTTGGGATAATTGAATGTATGGAACGATTGTTGGAACCTGAAGGCCACAGAGAGCTTCAGCAGGAAGAGGAAACAAACAAACATGAAATGTTGATGTGAGTAGAACAAAGTGGACGAGGCCGTCGGTTCTGTCATGAGGAAGAATTAGAGGATAAGAACAAACGAGCCACAAAGCAACTAATAAATAAATGAAACCTTTGTGAATGTTCTTATGTTCATTTTGCTGAAATCAGCTGAACTCAGTTACCTGACCTCCAGCTGGCGTCTGTTTGTGACTTTCCTTCTCCATCTTCATACTCGGACAAACGTCTCCTCTTTGAGTCCAATCAGCCGGATCTCCTCCTGATCTCATCGACCAATCAGCCGTCAGATCAGACTGTGTGATGTAGAAACATCAGACGGTGTTTGTGCTGCTTCAGCTGATTAAAGACGGAGATAACCAGAGTCTGAATGTCACCTCGGTCAAAGTTTAGCTTGTTTCCTGTTTTATTCTGAAGGTCCCTGCTTCCTGTCATTGTGTCTTTGTTCTCTGATCACCTGTGTTGTTTTTGTCTCGTCAGCTTTGCTTTGTTCCCTTGTGTTTTTTCCACCAATCAGCTTCCAGAGTCTCTTTGTCTGATTAGTTTCTTGTGTATTTATAGAATATTGTGACTTTTGTCTTTCTGATCAGAAGAGGTGGACGTAGTCGTCGGTGGTTTGGGACGTTCAGTGATTTCACCGTCACCATGTTGTTGTTTTTTTGCAACCAGTGAACAGGAAGTGACCATATATGGAGTGAGGAGGAGTGACGTAGAGACGCCGTATACGTCTCTGGTGTCGACCTGTCAATCAGTGTGTAGCCCCGCCCTAAAGCATCCCCTGCTTTATGGTCTGTTTGACTCTAAATGGAGCATCATTTACTAAATGAACATCATGCTGTATTGAAGAAGACTTGAAACTAGAGATTGAGACCATAAACTCATGTTTACAATGTTTACTGAGGGAATAAATCAAGAGAGAAGTAGAGTCATTTTCTCATAGACTTCTATACAACCAGAGGAGTCGCCCCCTGGTGGACACAGAGAGAATGCAGCTCTGACACATGAAGCTTTGACTTCTAGAGGTCGTCTCCTGTCCAAGCCGCTTCACACTCGTCTTCAAACCTCTGAAGGCCACATTGGGGTTGATATCATGTCTAAATATGACATTTGTAAATCTCAGCAGCTCTTTGTTTCCTGAACAGAATTCTGTGAACAGCTTTCTAGCAGAGTGTTGGTCGGTAGAAGTGAAACCGATTGTGATTTGTGTGCGTGAGATGATTGAGAGCAGAAGTTGATGATCCAGCGGATCCTCCTACGCCGCCGTGAGCCGGCTGCTGGAGAGCAGATAAATCCATCAGACGAGGAAGAGGATGATCGTGTTCCTCTCTCTGGGTTTGTCTCAGTAAATTGGCTTCACAGAGACAATAGAAGAGGATTACTCCTCGTGTGGGTAAACTGTGTAGGAGGGCGGCCATCTTGAGATTAGAAACCGCACCAACCAACAAGTTCACACTGTGGCTGCTGATGAAGAACTGAGGACGGATGGAGGAGGCGGAGCTTAAAGAACGATTCAACAATAGAGTACGAATACTGGATGGACTGTGATGAAACTTAGATGAAATGTAATAACTTTATTGATCCTCTGACTTTTCAGCAACACGTGTAAGTGTCCAATAACACATCTGAACATCTTTAGTTCTGCAGATGTTCAGTCAGTTCACTGATAGAAACAAACTAGAGTTCATCTTTTGATTATCTCAATTTTAATTTATTTATTGAAGGACAGAAGCTGAAAGTGATATTCCAGATGTGTGAGTGGTTAAGAGCTACATGGAGACATAGACTGTCAAATAAGAACAATCAGAGTGAAGACGTTCTAGATCAGTGACCGAAACAAGAAACAATGGTTCTATATGGAACCTCAGAACAAAGAGAGAGAGAGAGAGAGAGAGAGAGAGAGAGAGAGAGAGAGAGAGAGAGAGAGAGGGAGGAGGAGAGAGAGAGAGAGAGGAGAGGAGAGAGAGAGAGAGAGGAGAGAGAGAGAGAGAGAGGAGGAGGTAGAGAGAGAGAGAGAGAGGAGGAGGTAGAGAGAGAG
>NC_072472.1:357416-374916 GCF_027596085.1 Anoplopoma fimbria | reverse complement strand
TCGTACATGAACAATACATGAAGACATCATCACATCTGAGAGCTTGTTGACTCACAGTTTTCCTTTAATATTCTTTAATATTCTTTAATGTTCTAAAATAAATAATCTTTACAAACACAGAGCAACATAAACGTCAGGCTCAGTGCTGTAACTAAGTACAGTATGTGTAATTAAGTATAAGTAACATTATCTTGAGACTTTTATACTTCTATTACACTACAATTCAGAGGTAGATATTGTACTTCTTATGCCACAATATTATTTCACAGATTCATATTAACATAACAAATACAATCAACAAATGAATTATGATATTATGAAGATAAGAGAAGATATTATTGATCCGGGGGGAAGATTTACAAGCTACTGCAACATTATGTAAAACTACTCAGTATGCAGAATTATATATATGTATATATATATATATATATATATATATATATATATGTATATAATTCTGCATACTGAGTAGTTTTACTTTTGGTATTTTAAGAATATTTTGATGCTGATACTTTTGTAGTAAGTCGAATTTTGAATGCGGTACTCTTTCTAGTACCAGAGTATGTCTGCATTGTGGTATTACTACTTTCCTTTAGTGTAATATCTGTGTACTTCTACCACAGCTGAGTAACCTCCAGTTCCTCCACAAAGAGGGATTGTTACATGAATGGATTATTACTGATGCATCCATGTGTTAGCAGCATGTTAATGATGCAGCAGGTCGAGCAGGAGATGTTTCAATAATTCATAACCTGTTTGGAGTTTTAATGCATCGTTTTATGTGCTGATCATGTGTTTTGTTTGTAAAAACACAAAGTGTCGCGTAACTAAAGCTGTCAGATAAAAAGTCAATTCCAAGTTCTTCAAAAGTATACTTAAGTATAGCACATGAGTAAATGTACTTAGTTACTTTCTACCACTGACAAAGACAGACTTCTGTTGCATAAATGAAACCATGAAATGAAACTTTTTCTACAGTTTTTCATGATTTCCCATGTGATCATCTTGGTGAGGCAGGATAGTTCAATCAATCAATACTATGTGTGTGTTCGGTATCAAGGCCCTCAAAGCGTCTCTCTAAACCGTCCTCCCGGTAGTCGTGGATGAATCCCGTCAGCTCTCTGACCTCTCTGACCTCTCTGACCTCTCTGACCTCTCCACCGGTCCGGTCACGGAGGATCAGCTGTGCGGCTCCGGCGCTCCGCTCAGGTTTGGTGCTGATGAGGCATCAAGTGGAACTAACCTGCGTTTCCACCGGAATAAAGAACCGTCCCGTGTGCGTGAGTCTGACCCGCATACCCACCCCGGCTGCACAGCTCAGCGTGAACAAACCTCTGACTGAGTCCTGAGACCTTCTGCTGGAGCAGATGGACGGCTTCCAGCCTGTAGGACTCTGATGAATAAATCACCCATAATAATATTCCCAGAATATCCCATATTTATACGAGCAGCTTCCAGAGGGTGAAACAGACTTCATCTCCTCCTGTGGTGTTGACCGTGTCCCAGGTTCCTTTAATGCAGCATCTCAACAGGCAGGGGTGGAATGTAATGAGGTTCAGGTACAAGTACTTTGAGGTACTTGTATTTCCATGTCATGCTAACTGTACTACATCTCAGAGGTACATATTGTACTTCTACTGTACTAATTGTCATATCTATCAATCTTTATGATTCATCCCAGTATCTATTTTCATCATCTTTTAATCTCTCTGATTTCTTTGTTTGTCATCAGAACATCAGAATTGTTATCGTCTTGTTTTGTTTGACTAACAGTAAAAATAATTAATGAAAATAAATTGACAGTTAAAGCAGGACTTTAAATGCAGTACATTCTCACAACAGAGAAGTAGAAACCAGAGAAAGATGACTTCAGCATTTATTCAGTTTTCATTCTAATTTTAGTTGCAGCTCTAAAAGTTTTAGATAAAATCAGGAGGAAAGTTTATTCTTCTGTTTTCTGAACAATTAGAACAAAATGATGTTTTTTACTTTGTGACAGCGTCGGCAAAAAAAGCTCCCTGACATCTGAATTAAGTAGCTGTAATAAAAACAAGTCTTCTTCACCCAGAGAGTCCATCCGTCAGAGTTTAAGTGTTCAGATAATTTCACTGTGACTCTGAACACACCACGCTGAGGGTTCCAGTGACAACAAAAGAGGCTTTTAACGGCAATTACCTCAAAGCAGACGCGTTATTTATAGTGACGGGGTGAACTCAGCCTCCATGTCAAGAGAGACGCTTTGAGATAAAGCTGTGGAGTTATAGGGCCAGTAGTAGTGGTAATGGTTCTATGGTTCTATGGTTCTATGGTTCTATGGTTCTATGTTCTCATCCTCCCTGTGTGTCTTTGTGAACAGGAGGCCTCTTCCCCACCGGCTCCCATGAGTACGAGGTGTTCCGCTTCGCTCTGGCTCAGCAGCAGGACGTCCCCAAACTGGTCCCACAGGTGGACATGGTGGACACTGGGAGCAGCTTCGCCATGACCTACGCCTGTAAGTCCAGACACCAACACCACCCGTACTCTGTCTCTACCTGTTCAGGTACTCTGTCTCTACCTGCTCAGGTACTCTGTTCTCTACCTGTTCAGGTACTCTGTCTCTACCTGTTCAGGTACTCTGTTCTCTACCTGTTCAGGTACTCTGTCTCTACCTGTTCAGGTACTCTGTTCTCTACCTGTTCAGGTACTCTGTTCTCTACCTGTTCAGGTACTCTGTTCTCTACCTGTTCAGGTACTCTGTCTCTACCTGTTCAGGTACTCTGTTCTCTACCTGTTCAGGTACTCTGTTCACTACCTGTTCAGGTACTCTGTCTCTACCTGCTCAGGTACTCTGTCTCTACCTGTTCAGGTACTCTGTTCTCTACCTGTTCAGGTACTCTGTCTCTACCTGTTCAGGTACTCTGTTCTCTACCTGTTCAGGTACTCTGTTCACTACCTGTTCAGGTACTCTGTCTCTACCTGTTCAGGTACTCTGTTCTCTACCTGTTCAGGTACTCTGTTCTCTACCTGTTCAGGTACTCTGTTCTCTACCTGTTTAGGTACTCTTCTCTACCTGTTCAGGGTACCTGTTCTGTTCTCTACCTGTTCAGGTACTCTGTTCTCTACCTGTTCAGGTACTCTGTCTCTACCTGTTCAGGTACTCTGTTCTCTACCTGTTCAGGTACTCTGTCTCTACCTGCTCAGGTACTCTGTCTCTACCTGTTCAGGTACTCTGTTCTCTACCTGTTCAGGTACTCTGTTCTCTACCTGCTCAGGTACTGTGGATTGTTCCTCTAGTGGTCCAAGATGACCTGGTGACTGTAGTGGTTCAGGTCTGTTTGGGTGGAGATGTGAACAGATGAGATTTATTGGAAAAATCTGCAAAAACAAGACCTTTACAAAACACACTTTCTAAACGGTTTTGCATAAAGAGATGTTTAAGAGCAGAAGGGGACAAACAGAAACATCAAAGAGGTAGCTTCAGGTGTTCACCCTTTATTTACAGACGTTAGCGTTAGCATGTTTTTGTGAAGCGACGTCGTTGACTGAACTCCAAACGAACTCTGCTGTTCATCATTTAAATCAGACATGATCACTTAGATCTGGTGGTGCGTTCATGTACCTCTGTCCTCTGTCCTCTGTCCTCGCCGTCATGGGTCGGTGCGTCATTCTTCCACCATCCAGACTTCATCCAGCAGACGTGGGATTTAGGGAACACAGAACTAAGTGGAGGCGGCGTTAAAAGAGCGGACGGCTGCAGTAAATGGACGTGGACCAGAGGGAGCGCAGAGCTAAATGGGCCGCGGCCCCGGGGAGCGTTCAGCACATGACAGCAGGTTTACACAACAATGTGCTGACCTGGTTCTTATTCTGCCCCCGAAAACGCTGAACTCACCAGCCGGCTTTATTACACCCGAACGTCTCACGACCCTCCAGGTCAACTCCAGACAGGAGCAGCTGTTTATTTACACACACACACACACACACACACACACACACACACACACACACACACACACACACACACACACACACACACACACACACACACACACACACACACACACACACACACACACACACACACACACACACACACACACACACACACACACACACACACACACACACACACACACACACACACACATTTTAGGAGAAAGTCTCTAACATGTTTTAATTATTCAGTCTTCTCGTAGTCGTTCATTTATATTTTCTGTAACAGTTATTTTAAAAAGAGCCGTTCTTTGAGTTAAATCAGGAAATGATCAACACTCACTGTGACTCTATAACTATATATGTATTCATGGTAAACAGAGCCGTAATCATGATATATGAGTTATAAAACAGTCATTCACACTTTCATAACTCTGCTAAACATTCACAGGCAAAGTTTAGACAAAATGTTTTTAATTAATTCTCCACTGACCAGATTTAATAGTATAATAAACACCTGTTATATTTAATTATTATTATTAATATTATTGATCCATCTTTCTATTATCTATAAACACTCTGCGGTCAGTTTCTTCTTTTACATCTCAAACTGAAAACCTTTTATTTTCTTCTTCTGTCTTTTTGCGTTCAGACGGAGAACGTGCACATAGACAGAACAGAAGCGTTCTGTTCCCCCCCGCTCGCTCTGTTGTTGTGTGAGATGTGAAACAGCCGGAGCTTCTCCTCCTGTGAGGCTCTACAGAGCAGCAGAGAAAACAAATATGTCTCTGAGAGCTGCTGCATCCGACTCCAACACCAGCAGCTCAGACTGAACTCTTTTATCAGGAGCTGGTCTCCATGGAGACGACAGACAATAATCA
This sequence comes from Anoplopoma fimbria, assembly GCF_027596085.1. Classification (NCBI taxonomy): domain Eukaryota; kingdom Metazoa; phylum Chordata; class Actinopteri; order Perciformes; family Anoplopomatidae; genus Anoplopoma; species Anoplopoma fimbria. The sequence goes on along the minus strand of NC_072472.1, from coordinate 370,123 downwards.
TCACTGCACAAGGAGCAGAAAACTGAGGTTTTCGTATAAAGGAGTAGATAGATGAGGTCATAGACTGTTTATAAGAAGTGGCCGTAGTCATGGTGACGTCTCTCGGTGGTTTGTGGACGTTTTGAAGCCTCCAGGTTGTTATTTTGTTCGTCGCCATGTTGGTTTTTTGCAACCAGTGAACAGGAAGTGACCATATATGGAGTGAGGAGGAGTGACGTAGAGACGCCGTATACGTCTCTGGTGTGGACCTGTCAATCAGTGTGTAGCCCCGCCCTAAAGCATCCCCTGCTTTATGGTCTGTTTGACTCTAAATGGAGCATCATTTACTAAATGAACATCATGCTGTATTGAAGAAGACTTGAAACTAGAGATTGAGACCATAAACTCATGTTTACAATGTTTACTGAGGGAATAAATCAAGAGAGAAGTAGAGTCATTTTCTCATAGACTTCTATACAACCAGAGGAGTCGCCCCCTGGTGGACAGGAGAGAGAATGCAGCTCTGACACATGAAGCTTTGACTTCAGGTCGTCTCCTGGTTAAAAGTTGAAATGAAACGTCTCTCTGGACAGCCTAATACACACACACTAGTACTCAGTAGTACACTGTAGTAGTACACTGTAGCAGTACACTGTAGCAGTACACTGTAGGAGTACACTGCATACAGTAGAGACAGTAGGGTGCATCTGTGCGGGGGTGCTGTGTGTATCACGGATCACATGAATGAAATGAGCTGTGTGCTTCACGCTGAAACCTGCAGCTGCGTCAACATCTGCTGTTACCGTGGAGATGAAGCGTGTTCAGTAGGCGTGTGAACATCAGTCGACACGCGGCCCTGATCCGTGACGGTCTGCGTGAGGGGTCACTGAGCTCCAACACGGCGTGTGAACATGGTTCTTTATGATGATCTGTTTATAGAGTCATAAACGTGTTTCTTTAGGTCGGGCCAGATGTTTGTGTTCGTTATGATGATTCCTCATAAACGTGTTTCTGTGACTCTGCCCTCATTACCTGTGATGTCATCAGGAAGGAGGTGCTAAGAACCGACTTTAGGGAACTAGAATGTAAACAAACTGCTGCTGAAGTTCAGAACAAAAAGGAAGAGAGAACATCTGTAACTAGTTCCATCCTTACTTTTGTTTTGCCTAGTTGTTGTTTTTAACCTTTGGGGAGCGCTCTGTGCTCCTATTGGTCAGTGAACACATCGTGAGATGAAGCAAGAAAATGATCATGCTTCGTCTTTCTGTCAGGACGTCGTGAGGCGTTCAGGATGACTCACTGAACTATACGCTACGTCTGTCGGGTTCACTATATATCTATATGTATAGGGTTCACAGTATGTATATATCTATATGTATAGATATATATAGGTATATATCTATACAGTATATATATATCTATATGTATAGATATATATAGGTATATATCTATATAGGTATATATCTATACAGTATATATATATCTATATTATAAGTCGTACATTGAACTTATACGAGGTTCATGTTATTGTGTTTATGTCTAACGACACAGTATAAAAACACAAAATAAATCAAAAACTGCTCAAATCTTCATTTTATGTTTTTGTTCTCTTATTTGGTATAAAGTACAAAATATTGAAAAGTGTTAAAACTAAAACAAATGAAACTTTAATTCAGATTGACAGATTTAAGAGTTAAATAAGCGTTTAGATGAATTGGTATCAATATTTAAATCACGTTTCCGTCCGTCTCACCTCAACACTGTTAGTTCTGTTCAAAGAAGACTTAGTGTCAGGATGTATCATGACTTTCACTGTCCCCGTTTATTAATTATTGATTAACTAGACTAAGAGTCAGAGCTGCAGCTAATGAGGACTGTCAGTATTGATTATTTCTCCATTTACACTTCATTGTCGTCCAGACTGTCCATCATGTCTGTTTCCTGAAGCTCAAGTCTTTAAAACGCTTCTCTTTAAAGCCTTTCAATCTTCAGTTTATAATAATAGAAAACAGAGAAAAGCTTGAAAATGACTTCAACCATTAATTCATTGATTATTGGGTTGATCATCTCATCACGTGAATACATGAAACAAACAGAAATGTCATATTTCCACATTGTTCTTATTATAGTTTTCTATAGTTTGAACTTTGACTGCAGCTCGTTTCATCACCTCTTCTTCTTCTGTGGTGCTTCAGAGCCTCCGACCAGCTGTTTATATATATTATGTCACTCATCAGGATCAGATGGAAACAAAACTTCACTGGAAGTTTTCTCATAATTCAGCTCAAATGTGCCTTATTTATGGATGATTTCAATTCAGATTATCATGTTTTGTTTCAGTAAATGTTGAGTTGAGCTTTGATTGACAGCGTGACACATATAATGCAGAGCCAGCCGCCTGTCTCACCATCATCACCATCATCATCATCACCATCATCATCATCATCATCATCATCATCATCACCATCATCATCATCATCACCATCATCATCACCATCATCATCACCATCATCATCATCATCCATCATCACCATCATCATCACCATCATCATCATCATCACCATCACCATCATCATCATCATCATCACCATCACCATCATCATCACATCATCATCATCATCATCATCACCATCATCATCACCATCATCATCATCATCATCACCATCATCATCACCATCATCATCATCATCACCATCATCACCATCATCACCATCATCATCATCATCATCATCACCATCACCATCATCATCACCATCATCACCATCATCATCACCATCATCACCATCATCATCATCATCATCACCATCATCATCATCATCATCATCATCATCATCACCATCATCATCATCGCCATCATCATCATCATCATCATCACCATCATCACCATCATCACCATCATCATCATCATCATCATCATCATCATCATCACCATCATCACCACCATCATCACCAACATCATCATCATCATCACCACCACCATCATCACCATCATCATCATCATCATCATCATCATCACCACCATCATCATCATCACCATCATCATCATCATCATCCATCACCATCATCATCATCATCATCATCATCATCATCATCATCATCATCACCATCATCATCATCATCATCATCATCATCATCATCATCATCATCATCATCATCCATCATCATCATCATCATCATCATCACCATCATCATCATCACCAACATCATCACCATCATCATCATCATCACCATCACCATCATCATCACCATCATCACCATCATCATCATCGCCATCATCATCATCACCATCATCACCACCACCATCATCACCAACATCATCACCATCATCACCATCATCATCATCATCATCATCACCATCATCACCATCATCATCATCACCATCATCACCACCATCACCATCATCATCATCACCATCATCACCATCATCACCATCATCATCACCATCATCATCACCATCATCATCATCATCACCATCATCATCATCATCATCATCACCATCATCATCATCATCATCACCATCATCATCATCATCATCATCATCACCACCATCACCAACATCATCACCATCATCATCACCAACATCATCACCATCATCATCATCACCATCATCATCACCACCATCATCATCATCACCACCATCATCATCACCACCATCATCATCATCATCATCACCATCATCATCATCACCACCATCATCATCATCACCACCATCATCATCACCACCATCATCATCATCATCATCATCATCACCACCACCATCATCACCAACATCATCACCATCATCATCATCATCACCATCATCTTCATCAGTGACTAACTGCTCTCTCTCTCTTTACTCTTCCACATCTCTCGTCTTCACATTTCTTCACAGGATAATTCTCATTTGCATATATTTCATGCTCTTCTTCTGTGTCGTTCCTTTGACTCTGTGTTTTCCTCCACGCTCTTATTATATTTATGCTTATTAAGCAGCAGAGCGGCTGTTTACTTTGTGTTTTCTGCGTTTGTATTTCCTTTAATGTCCAGCAGAGAGTCTGTGGTCAGCAGATAAACATTCACAGCTTTAAACCTTTGTTTTCCTCACAGCGCTCTGAATAACTCACTTCCTCTAGAGGTGGAGAACGGTGAGATAACCTGACGGGGGGAGGAGCTGGTTACTCTGGAGACGACAAACACTTTAACCATAAAGAGGATGTTTATTTAGCCTTCATTGAAAAGTGTGTACGGTGGCCCTGAGGGCTCAAAGAAGAAAACGTCTTCCTTTATTTGACAACATGAAGCTGTAAATATAGAAAAGAGCTGTAAGAAGCATCACATGACAATACAATACTGATCAGAGACGCACACGGCTTCAAACAACCAGCTGTGTGTATTTGGTCAGGTTATTTGAATTGGCAGGTTATGCTAAGCTAAATGCTAACGCTAGGTTAAATTCAGCCATGTGCACCACTTCTTCAGTGTCTCCTGGAAACAGTTTCCGTTGTGCTGTGCTACTCGCAGTGCGTTCTCTTTTCTGGTTGTGTTTTCTCTATTTGCAGCAATATTTTGTGGTATTATATTTTGGGTTGGGGTCAGTTCCTCCAGTGAGCCAGCAGAGACTCCAGGAGGTATTCTGTTCTCACCCGAGAAACATTCCGGCACATTCCAGCTCGTAAAAGGAGATCGTTTGTTCTGTTTGTTTGATTAAAGAAAGGCGTTCAAACATGATGATCAGTGACGTTTGAGGATCTGGTAGGAGGACATTGTCACCTTTGGACAGAGCCACGCTAGCTGTTTCCACTCTTTATGCTAAGCTAACCAAGCTAACTGCCTCCTGGTCTGACAGACGTGAGAGTGGAATCAGTCCACTCATAGAGATCTCTCCTAGAAAGCATATCAGTGCATTTCTGAACAGGATACGATGACGAGGTCATGACCGTTTAGAGTCTCTGTAGAGGAACCGGAGGAGATGGAGGGAGTCCGGATGCTCATGAATGCATCGCTGCTCCGGCATCACATCCTGTAGGAGTCGGGCTCTTTGGCCATTCACCACGCTGTAACATTGTACCAGCAGATCAGACTGAAGTGAGCGGAGGCCAGTGAATAGAACAGGAAGGAGGCGGAGCGTCTCGTCTAACAGAGCGTGTAACGGGGCTTTGAATGCATCTCTAACCTGAGTGTGACCTCGTGTTCACACAGGCTTCATGGACTCACACCTGGCTGCACATTCACAACCCGAGATGGGAGCGTTTCATGAGGAAGAATTGTTCTTTTTATTCCAGTCTGAAGTGTGAAACAGTCTGAACAGTCCTGAGAACACAGAGCCATTACTCGCTCTGTTAACTCGCTCTGTTCACTCGCTGTGTTCACCTGAAGGACTGCTCGTCTAGACTCAGTCCACTGGCTCTGCTCTGAACGATGGAAGGACCTTCATGTTTCAATGTGAAGGGGATGGAAAGACATTTAGTTTTGCCTCCTCAGTCCGTCCTTTTTATTGTTCTTAAAGTAATAATCTGGAGGATTCTACTTTGAGTAACCATCTGTTCAGTCTCTGTTCTCTGAATGAGGCTCAGTGATTTAACAGTATGAGTCTTATGAACTGACCACAGATATGACAGCTGATCACCAAACGGAACGCATCATGATAACGTTATAATTTACCTCTAACCAATACTCATTTTACCTGAACAGAGCCTGAACGCATCATAATGTAACTGAACTGAACCTCCGTTGGTTAGCCGTTAGCGGTACTGCTAACGTTACTAGCTCTCCTCCTGTTAGCGGTGCTGCTAACGTTACTAGCTCTCCTCCTGTTAGCGGTACTGCTAACTCTAATAGCTCTCCTCCTGTTAGCGGTGCTGCTAACGTTACTAGCTCTCCTCCTGTTAGCCGTTAGCGGTGCTGCTAACGTTACTATTATTATTATTATTATTATCATATTATATTCCTTTATTGATCCCCATGGGGGAAATTCGAGTGTTGCAGCAGCTCAACTACACAGACAATAAATACACATACTATACAACTACACAGACAATAAATACACATACTATACAACTACACAGACAATAAATACACATACTATACAACTACACAGACAATAAATACACATACTATACAACTACACAGACAATAAATACACATACTATACAACTACACAGACAATAAATACACATACTATACAACAAAATAAAGATAGAACAGAAATAAAAATGTACAGTATATCCACATGGGGGGGGCTGGTCAGCATGATGACAGACTGTGGTCTCTGCTGTTGTTGTACAGTCTGATGGCAGTGGGCACAAATGAGCATCTGAAGCTCCGTCCTGCTCTTTGGTAGAATCAGCCGATGGCTGAAAGAGCTGCCCAGCTGCCACAGTTCCTCATGGAGAGGGTGAGAGGGATTGTCCAGGATGGCTCTGAGTTTGGCCTTCATCCTCCTCTCACCCACTGACTCCAGACTGTCCAGCTCCAGACCACCACAGAGCTGGCTCTCCTCACCAGCTTGTTGAGTTTGTTGGCATCTCCAGTCCTGATGCCACCACCCCAGCACGCTACAGCGAAGAAGAGGGCGCTGGCTACCACAGACTGGTAGAAGAAGAGGGCACTGGTTACCACAGACTGGTAGAAGAAGAGGGCGCTGGTTACCACAGACTGGTAGAAGAAGAGGGCGCTGGTTACCACAGACTGGTAGAAGAAGAGAAGAAGAGGACGCTGGCTACCACAGACTGGTAGAAGAAGAGGGCACTGGTTACCACAGACTGGTAGAAGAAGAGGGCGCTGGTTACCACAGACTGGTAGAAGAAGAGAAGAAGAGGGCACTGGTTACCACAGACTGGTAGAATGCCTTGAGCAGTTTATTGCACACATTGAAGGACCTCAGCCTCCTCAGGAAGAACAGCCTGTCTGTCCTTTCCTGTAGAGGGCAGTGTTGTGTGTCCAGTCCAGTTTATTGTTTATCTGCACCCCAAGGTACTTGTAGGACTCAACCCTCTCCACTTCCCCTCCCTGAATGAAAACAGGGACAGGGGGGCTTCTGTTCCTCTGGTAGTCCACCACAAGCTCCTTGGTCTTGCTGATGTTGAGCTTCAGGTGGTTGTTGCTGCACCATGTGATGAAGCTCTCAATCAGTCCTCTGTACTCCTCCTCGTTGTCCCTGGTGATACATCCAACAATGGAGGAGTCATCGGAAAACTTTTGGAGGTGGCAGGAACCAGAGTTGAAGCGGAAGTCCGAGGTGTAGAGAGTGAAGAGGAACGGTGCCAGTACAGTTCCTCGGGGTGCGCCGGTGTTGCTGATCACAGACTCAGAGACACAGCCATCCACCCTGACGTACTGTGGCCGGCCTGTGAGGTAGTCTGTGATCCAGGAAGTGGTGTCGGGGTGCAGGTTCATCTCCAGAAGCTTCTCTCTCAGTAGGGAGGGCTGGATGGTGTTGAAAGCACTGGAGAAGTCAAAGAACATGACTCTCACAGTGCTTCCCAGCTTCTCCAGGTGAGAGAGGGCCTTGTGTGTCAGGTAGATGATGGAGTCCTCCACCCTGATGTGTGGCAAACTGTAGTGGGTCCAGGAAAGCTGTAAGCTGGGTCCTCAGGTGCCGCAGAACCAGTCTCTCCAGGGTCTTCATGACATGTGATGTCAGGGCCACAGGTCTGTAGTCATTAAGACCGCTGGGACGACTCTCCTCCTCCTGTTAGCGGTGCTGCTAACGTTACTAGCTCTCCTCCTGTTAGCTGTTGGCGGTGCTGCTAACGTTACTAGCTCTCCTCCTGTTAGCCGTTAGCGGTGCTGCTAACGTTACTAGCTCTCCTCCTGTTGGCCGTTAGCGGTGCTGCTAATGTTACTAGCTCTCCTCCTGTTAGCCGTTAGCGGTGCTGCTAATGTTACTAGCTCTCCTGTTGGTTTAAACACAGATTGGTTGTTTACATTGTAACATTATCAGAGATCAGAGACTAGAGAAGCATAAATGATTTATTGTTTACTGGTGTAGAAAATACAAACCAAAGAACGTATCACCGTGGAGACATTCAGGGAGGAAGAAGAAGAAGAAGAAGAAGAAGAAGAAGAAGAAGAGGAAGAAGAAGAGGAAGAAGAAGAAGAAGAAGAAGAAGAAGAAGAAGAGGAAGAAGAAGAAGAGGAAGAGAAGAAGAAGAAGAGAAGAAGAAGAGGAAGAGAAGAAGAAGCCGCTGACATGTTGCCTTCAGGACTCTCTTGTAGTTTCAGCTCAGTTGAACTCTTCGCTGTATGAACCGACTGGAGGACGTTTTGTCAGAGGAAAGAGATTACCTTTAATTAAAGGATGTAAAAGGATCAGACGACAGATTGTGTTTTATCTTCAGTCCTCTGAGGGACATATGAAACATGTTGGATTACAGCAGCTCTCCCTTAAAGGAACATTGATCTCCTCTCCGTTAAGCTCCTCCTCCTGGTTTGAGAACCTCTGAGGGAGATTTAGATGTTGCATGTCTGTGTTTCTGTAGATGTTCTCCGTTTGAAATACTGAACTCAGGCTTCAGAACGTGACGACATCCTCTTCTTCTGTCAAAGCTCCTCCTCTCCATAAACTCATGGATCAATGTGTTGAAGACATCTCGTCCTCTCAGCAGACTTTCTTCTTCTGCTGCTTAATATCTGCGGTTGGCTTTTCCTTCCCGTTCCGGTTCTTACGGAGGCCGCCTCGTGGGTTAAATCTCCGTGGACGAATTAAACGTAAACGTAGCCATGGAGCCTGGGTCTGAGCGCACAGATGGGATTTGAACCCTCGACTGTTATCTGAGTGTGTCAGCGGGAGATTATGTGTGGAAGCCTGGGAGGCAGCAGTTAGCTGACTTTAGACTCTGAGAGTGTGTTTGAATCAGCATGTTTCAGTGTGTGTGTGTGTGTGTGTGTGTGTGTGTGTTTCAGTGTGTGTGTGTGTGTGTGTGTGTGTGTGTGGTGCGTCGCCTCAGGAAGGCAGCAGCCATTTCATCTATTATTCAGCGTCGCTACTAAACACAATAATTAGATCCTGAGGTCGAGGAGAAACCTGGTATCTGAATTGTTGAGACGTTATCACTCACTACGACTCTGTGATCAGAGGATTCCTGAACACATCCATCCATCCTGAAAAATGTCCTGCTTGTAACTTTATTATGTGAGTTAGTTAAGTTGAGTTTATTTTGCACAATTAAAAAAATGCAGAAAGATTAATGATATCACAGTGGAGGAGGAGGCTGAAAACCCACTGGGCTTATTTAAAGTCTCCACCTATATAACATTAAAATTTCACAATAATATAGAGAACACCAAATAAATATATATAAGATATTACTGCATTATACTGATGACAACATATTCAGTGAAGTCAAAGCTTCCTGTGTTAAAGCTGCATTCTCTCTGCTGTCCACCAGGGGGCGACTCCTCTGGTTGTATAGAAGTCTATGAGAAAATGACTCTACTTCTCTCTTGATTTATTCCCTCAGTAAACATTGTAAACATGAGTTTATGGTCTCAATCTCTAGTTTCAAGTCTTCTTCAATACAGCATGATGTTCATTTAGTAAATGATGCTCCATTTAGAGTCAAACAGACCATAAAGCAGGGGATGCTTTAGGGCGGGGCTACACACTGATTGACAGGTCGACACCAGAGACGTATACGGGGTCTCTACGTCACTCCTCCTCAGTCCATATATGGTCACTTCCTGTTCACTGGTTGCAAAAAAACCAAGATGGTGACGGCCCCTTCTTATATACAGTCTGTGTGGGTTAAAGGATTTCTTGGCAGACGGGATCAGAACAAAGTTCTCTCCTGTTTGTACCTCATCGTGATTGAAGGCAGCTTGTTTTCTTCTGACCTTTGGACTCTTCTCTAGACAGGAAGTGAGGGTCCAGATGAATGTTAGTTAGAGTCTGATGGTGGCACCTTGCATGGTAGCCTGTCATCAGTGTGTGAATGGGTGAATGATATGTAACATACTACTGACTGTAAGTCGCTTTGGAGAAAAGCCTCTGCTAAATGACTCTAATGTAATGTAATGTAATGTTTGAGGTCATAGTCGTATCTTCATGACGCCCAGAAGGGGAACATGTAAAATGTGTATTCACCCTCTCCTGTGTCGTCTGTGACTTTGTGACGTCGGGTTCCAGACTTCTATTCTCAGCGTCTCCAGCGTTCGCTGTGTTGGACTAAGTGATGGAACGCTGAGCGACGGACAGAAACAGTGAGCTGATGGCTGGACGCTTGTCTCCGGGCCGTCCTGTCTCGTCCTCTCAGCAGAGGCAGCGTTAACCGCTGAGCCGCGGGTCGACGTTAACGGAGGCGGTGGAGGATGACGGCGGCCAACGCGGCCAACGCCTCTGGTTCAGAGACGCCGGATGAGCCGGTCGTTGTTTCCTGACACGTCGCAGAGAGACGGCTGGATGGACGGGCGTGTCGGGGGGGCGAGGTCTCAGCTGTGGGGCCCGCGGCGCTCGTCCTCGTCTCTGGGCGGTGTTTAAATAAAGCTCTGTCTAAAGAGCCTCGGGTGGCGAGGAGTGAGATGTCTGACTGGAGGACGAGGAGAGGTCGGCTCGGTCTGCCACGATGCCTTCAGTGTCCTGGTCCAACATTTGTCTTTGTTTACGATGGATGTGATGTTCTTCAGATGTAAACGTGATTATGTATTGATCAGAAGCAGCAGCTTGATTCATGTGATCATAACTGCTTAGCGGCTTCATTTCCATGAGCCTTGGCGAGCTTAAAGCTGTCATCCAGTTCATAAATATCCCAACAAATCTAATTGTTTGTTATCAACGTAAACCAGGAAGTAAAAAGATCCTCAGAAGGCAGGGGGGGGATTATTTGTCACATAGCTTCCTTACGTCAGTGATTATTAAAGTAGTGAAGAATAGTTTATTTTGAAAGGACTGTATTCGTGTTATGGGCAGAGACTGATGCTGGACCTTCGTTGGATAAAGGGATAACTCATTCTTTAGATGTCATATGAACAGTTGTGTGAGGAGGCTCTGAACTCTGTGGAGGAGTGAAGCATGAGAACTGGAAGAACCCATTAAAACTCAGGTTACAGTCATTTATTTCTCTCTAGTGGAAACGACCGCCCTTCTGCTTCTATTTATTATTTGAGTTGAGCTGAGACTCTCACACCTCCTTGTTTGGTCCAGACTTTATGACTTATACATTTCCAGAACCAAAAGTCCAGGTGAAAACCTTGTCGGTCCGGATCGGTTTGTTTCTACGTGGAACATTTTTTTGGTGGTTTCGTACCGATTACAGGACGTTCTGTCTGGTTTATGTCAGAACTGTAACGACAACAACTAAACAAACGAGGCGTGTGAGCAGATGTTTAACGGATATTTATTAAGTATTTTGTATTTTAATAGATGTCATCAAGAAACTGTCTGACTGCTGGTGATGTCATCATCGTCTTATATTATTATATCAGCAACAAATCAACATCAAGTTTACTGTGTGTTTGTTAACCAAATTTAAATTAAAACATGAATGAAATGAGTGAAAACTGAATGTTAAACATCTTGTAATAACAATAATTAACATCAGTTGTAAATAAAAGATTAGAAACAAACAACCAGGAATTGAAAATTGAAAAAGTTTTCTGCAACAAATCAATAAGTCACTGATGAACAGTTCATGTTTGTCTAACAGACATTAGATGTCCTATATGTTGAACACTTCTAGGTCGCCATGACGACGACATTGTTGTTGTTGTGGTTGTTGTGGTTGTTGTTGTGGTTGTTGTTGTTGTTGTGGTTGTTGTTGTTGTTGTGGTTGTTGTTGTTGTGGTTGTTGTTGTTGTCGTGGTTGTTGTTGTGGTTGTGGTTGTTGTTGTGTTTGTTGTTGTGGTTGTTGTTGTGGTTGTTGTTGTGGTTGTTGTTGTTGTGGTTGTTGTTGTTTGTTGTTGTTGTTGTTGTTGTGGTTGTTGTTGTGTTTGTTGTTGTGGTTGTTGTTGTGTTTGTTGTTGTGGTTGTTGTTGTGGTTGTTGTGTTTGTGGTTGTTGTGGTTGTTGTTGTTGTTGTTGTTGTGGTTGTTGTGGTTGTTGTTGTGGTTGTTGTTGTGGTTGTGTTGTGGTTGTGGTTGTTGTGGTTGTTGTTATTGTGGTTGTTGTGGTTGTTGTTGTGTTTGTGGTTGTTGTTGTTGTTGTTGTGTTTGTTGTTGTGGTTGTTGTTGTGTTTGTTGTTGTGGTTGTTGTTGTGTTTGTGGTTGTTGTGGTTGTTGTTGTGGTTGTTGTTGTGGTTGTTGTTTGTGGTTGTTGTGTTGTTTGTTGTTGTTGTTGTGGTTGTTGTGGTTGTTGTTGTTGTGGTTGTTGTGGTTGTTGTTGTTGTTGTTGTTGTTGTTGTGGTTGTTGTTGTTGTTGTGGTTGTTGTTGTGGTTGTTGTTGTGTTGTGTTGTTGTTGTGGTTGTGGTTGTTGTTGTTGTGGTTGTTGTTGTTGTGGTTGTTGTTGTGGTTGTTGTTGTGGTTGTTGTTGTTGTGGTTGTTGTTGTGGTTGTTGTTGTTGTTGTTGTGGTTGTTGTTGTTGTTGTTGTTGTTGTGGTTGTTGTTGTTGTGTTGTTGTTGTTGTTGTTGTTGTGTTGTTGTTGTTGTGGTTGTTGTTGTTGTTGTTGTTGTGGTTGTTGTTGTGGTTGTTGTTGTTGTGTTGTTGTTGTTGTTGTTGTGGTTGTTGTTGTTGTTGTGTTGTTGTTGTTGTTGTTGTGGTTGTTGTTGTGGTTGTTGTGGTTGTTTGTTGTGGTTGTTGTGGTTTGTTGTTGTTGTGG
>NC_072472.1:334916-344916 GCF_027596085.1 Anoplopoma fimbria | reverse complement strand
ACAAAAAGTATCTCAGAGATAACGATGGCGGCTGGTCCGGTTGCCATGGAGACGGCTGAGCGTAACGATGCTGCTGTCCTCTCAGATCGGCTACTGGAACGAGAGGCGGGGCTACGTGAACACGGCCGTCTACAAGCCGCCGCTGGAGGAGTTCCACGGGCTGCAGAACCGGACCTACGTGGTCACCACCATACTGGTAAGACTGGGAGGACACGCCCCCCCACCACCACCACCCCGCTGCTCTTATGTCACATGACCCGTCCCCCCACAGGAAGCCCCCTACATGATGCTGAAGAAGAACCACGAGCAGTTCGAAGGGAACGAGCGCTACGAGGGCTACTGCGCCGAGCTGGCGGCCGAGATCGCCAAACACGTGGGCTTCGTGTACCGACTGGAGCTGGTGGGGGACGGGAAGTACGGAGCCAGAGACGCAGAAACCACCATGTGGAACGGCATGGTGGGAGAACTGGTGTACGGGGTGAGTGGGACCAGTGAGGGGTGATGGAGAGACTCAGAGAACACTGTGAAACAGCAGCATCAGGACCAGAGGAGAGAACCCAGACATCTGTAGAGCACAACACAGTTATATGACATATGACAGGAGGGGCTTATCTCCATGGAAACCGTTATTTAGCATGGAAGTAATAACCTCTATTGCTGCTTTGTGCATGTTCTAGACGTCCCAGATGTCCCTGAAACCACACACGGTCCTGTCTGGATAACAATGCCTTCTGTACGCAGCCATGATAATCAGATAACAAAATAACTACAGAATAATGTTTGTAAAAAGTCTGAATTCATTCATGTTATTTCTCTCTGCAAGACGACAATCAAACAACTCATCAAATGCTTGTTTTCTGAAGGAGTTTGGTTTGATGGTGCTATGCTATGCTAACATTGTAGCTGCTCCATCAACACTCAACATGACGACATACAGGCGTAAATACGGCAGCGTGGTTGTTGCTAGTACCACATTATTATGACCATACAGGTACATAGTGTTGTCTGCTCTGTGTACTGATGTGAAGTATCGTAGAGCTCAGAGGAGGAGGACCGGGGACTTTGTGGGGACTACTTTCAGCAGCGTATTAATCCACGTTTGTTGTTTGTGTGATGGAGTCACATAAACTCCTCTCCTCTCTGTGAGCAGAAGGCTGACGTGGCCGTGGCGCCGCTCACCATCACCCTGGTGAGGGAGCAGGTGATCGACTTCACCAAACCCTTCATGTCTCTGGGGATCTCCATCATGATCAAGAAACCCACCAAGTCCAAACCCGGAGTGTTCTCCTTCCTGGACCCGCTGGCCTACGAGATCTGGATGTGCATCGTGTTCGCCTACATCGGAGTCAGCGTGGTGCTGTTCCTGGTGAGGACCGTGGACTTCTACTGCCTGGAGTACACAGAGATGATGATAGCTGTGTACTTCTACTGCCTGGAGTACACAGAGATGATGATAGCTGTGTACTTCTACTGCCTGGAGTACACAGAGATGATGATAGCTGTGTACTTCTACTTATTTAAGTACATGGAGATGAGAGTACCTGTGTACTTGTACTTCTTGTAGCTGGTGGTAGCTTTATACTTCTACTGTTAACGTACATGGAGATGAGAGTACCTGTGTACTTGTACTGCTGGCAGCTGACAGTACTTCTCTCGTGTCTCAGGTGAGTCGGTTCAGTCCGTATGAATGGAAAGGTGACGACTCTGATGATGAAGATGAAACTCTGCCCTCCTCTTCCTCACGGAGAGCTCTGCCCACCTCGTCCTCTGAACTCGCTCACTCTCCAGGTATCTTCATCATCTTCACCTTCATCTTCATCATGTATTGTGAATCTGGTCCCTCAGTAACATGATGATGATGATGATGGTGTTCCTCAGGGTTCTCTCAGACTCAGAACCAGCAGAAGGAGAAGGAGACTCCAGAACACTCCAACGACTTTGGGATCTTTAACTCTCTGTGGTTCTCTCTGGGAGCGTTCATGCAGCAGGGCTGTGACATCTCACCCAGGTAAGACACACCTGCACACCTGGACACGCCTCTAAACGTCTGTTTAAATATAAAGGAACGGTTGAAAGGCAAGATATAGTTAGCTTAGCTTAGCATAAAGACTGGAAACAGAGGGAAACTGCTAGCCTGGGTCTGTTATAACCTATTTGTTTAATCTGTAGGAAAACATCTCTATACCTCTATGTCTCCAGGCAGAGCCATGCTAGCTGTTTCCCTCTGCTTCCAGTCTTTATGCTAAGCTAGGCTAATCGTCTCCTACCCTCACCCACAGCCCACAAACATAGTAAGACACACGGATACATAAGCAAACCATCAGTGACATACAGAACATATCCATGTAGACATGTCTCACACACACACACACACACAGACACATACACACACACACACACACACACACACACACACACACACACACACACACACACACACACACACACACACACACACACACACACACCGGATCAGTTGTATGTTACATCTGTGTGAAGGCCCAACTGATCTACTGCAGCACTGTGTGTGTGTGTGTGTGTGTGTGTGCTGTGTGTGTGTGTGTGTGTGTGTGTGTGTGTGTGTGTGTGTGTGTGTGTGTGTGTGTGTGTGTGTGTGTGTGTGTGTGTGTGTGTGTGTGTGTGTGTCTGGACACAGAAAATTGATCTTGTTTTTCTCGTTGATTCCATTTTTAAAGCATAAGATGAGATAGAACTTTATTAGACGGGAAGGACATTCTTGTGCCAGAGTTTCATTATTGATTTGAACAGAAGAAAAAAACAAACAATAGAATATAAAATATATACAAATATAAACATAGCAATAAGAAATTCAACTAAAATAGAAAAAGTAATTTTGAGCATCATATTGAGAGAGAAACCCAGTTCATCATGCCCTGTTGTGTGTGTGTGTGTGTGTGTGTCTGTGTGTGTGTGTGTGTGTGTGTGTGTGTGTGTGTGTGTGTGTGTGTGTGTGTGTGTGTGTGTGTGTGTGTGTGTGTGTGTGTGTGTGTGTGTGTGTGTGTGTGTGTGTGTGTGTGTGTGTGTGTGTGTGTCAGGGTCACCTTTAGACGAGCTGGTTTTGGACTGTGTGGAGAGGCCTTAAATGTTGTCAGTTTGAATGACAGAATCACCATGACGACGTCTGAGAAAACATGATCACATGAGCAGAAGAAATGGCATAACAGATTCTTTATTTCATTTATTTACCAGGCAAAAGTGTCTGATTAACTTTTCTGTTTTTATAAAACGGTAAACTAGATATCTGCACCATTCAGAGAAACATTTTGACGTTACACAAAAGGTTTAATGGCTTCACAACAATCTCTAAGCCTCCTCTGGTAGGATTCACCAGACTAATTGTGGACCAATCAACGTCAGAAAAAGGTTCCCCGAAGTTAATTTAATAAAATAATCCTAAAGAACCTCCTCCAATATTCAGTAAACATGAGATCATCATTTATGCTTCTCTAGTCTCTGTGTTTAAAGCACCGCTAACGGCTAACGGCTAACAGGAGGAGGTTCAGTTCAGTTACATTATGATGCGTTCAGGCTCTGTTCAGGTAAAATGAGTACTGGTTGAAGGTAAATTCTAACGTTCTCCTCAGGTCTCTCTCAGGTCGTATCGTGGGAGGAGTCTGGTGGTTCTTCACCCTCATCATCATCTCGTCCTACACAGCCAACCTGGCGGCCTTCCTCACCGTGGAGAGGATGGTGTCCCCCATAGAGGGCTCCGAGGACCTGGCCAAGCAGACGGAGATCGCCTACGGTACTCTGGACGGAGGCTCCACCAAAGAGTTCTTCAGGGTGAGGACGCCTCCTTACATCGCCTGAACGACAAACATGGAGGCTCCACCTGCTACTTACACTCCTACAGCCTCTGCTCTCTGTGTTCAGCCTGAAGTTCAGTCAAAGTTCAACAGAGTTCTTGTCACATGACTGTTGGTCTCTGATGAATCAATCATGTCTTCATAGTTTCACTGAGGAGCTCAGAATTTAATGTTTTTTACAGAATCTGGTTAAAGGAAACGGTTTATTTATGGTGAGATTTTAAATGAGACATGTAGAAAACAATGTTTTGGACAATGACAAGCTAGCTAGCTAACTAGCCAGATGTCCTCTCTGGAGCTCCGTCAGCTCTCCTCCAGGTGACGGAGTCTGCCAGCAGTATGGCAGCCGGCTAAGATGTTCCTGTTGGTTATTGATCATGTAACACTCAGACTCTGGACAGAGACCTAAAATATGCAGAGAACCCGTATTTTCTTCAACAGAACTTGCTAGCCAGCGTTAGCTAACTTGCTCAGAGCATCATTCTGCCTCCGCCTACAAACAAACACCATGTTCACTAGCAGACAGGAGTCTACCTGATTGTCTTCACTCTCTTCTGTAGAGGTCAAAGATCGCCGTCTTTGAGAAGATGTGGTCGTACATGCGGAGCGCCGACCCCACGGTGTTCGTCAAGAACACCAACGAGGGCGTGATCAGGGTGAGGAAGTCTAAAGGGAAGTACGCCTACCTGCTGGAGTCCTCCATGAACGAGTACATCGAGCAGAGGAAGCCCTGCGACACCATGAAGGTGGGAGGAAACCTGGACTCCAAAGGGTACGGAGTGGCCACGCCCAAAGGATCCGCCCTCAGGTACTCTCATGTCTCCGTCCTGTTGGTGTCCCGTGGTGTCTGGTAACCATGACAACATCCACACATTACACATGTACTGTTAGTCTGATTCATTTATGACTTCTGGTTTCTTGTGTTTTAAATCAAAGGTGAATGAACGGAGTAAAAAGAGCTTCATTATAAAAACACACAGACGTTGTGGGCTCTAAGCTCTGGAGCTCTGCAGAGGTTTGGACTCCACTCACGTCTGACGACTTCAGACTAGACCTGATTAAATCCACAGGACTGGACGCTGCACTTTGACCTGACTCTGCAGAAAAGTTCTTCTAAAGGAAATGCATTTTATACGACCAACGGCCAACTTTATTCAGGATGTCCTATGAGACAGTAGAGACGAGGTCAGGTGACTGTGAGGATCTAATGACAGAATACTTCAGCTTTTGCAAAAAAATCCACATGCAGTTTTGGAAGAAGTACACAAAATAAAAGTACCAGTAAAAAACTGTAAAAATAAAAAATACTCCAGTACAAGTAAATGTCAGAAGCATTATTAGGAAAAATCACCAAAAGTATGAAAAGTAAAAGTACTCATTGTGCAGTAGAATGTCTCCGATGTATGTTTATATATATATAACATATGATATTATTAGACAGTTAATACTGAAGCAGCATGTCACTGTTGTCTATAGTTTAGTGCAGCGGGTCCCAACATAAGGGTCGGGCCCCTCCACAGGGTCACCAGAAACATCTGAGGGGTCGTGAGATGATTAATGGCAGAGAAGAAGAAGAAGAAGAAGAAGAAGAAGAAGAAGAAGAAGAAGAAGATGAAGAAGAAGAAGAAGAAGAAGAAGAAGAAGAAGAAGAAGAAGAAGAAGAAGAAGGAGAAGAAGGAGGAGGAGAAGAAGGAGTAGAAGAAGGAGAAGAAGAAGGAGGAGGAGGAGAAGAAGAAGAAGAAGAAGAAGAAGAAGAAGAAGTAGAAGGAGAAGAAGAAGGAAGAGAAGAAGGAGGAGAAGAAGAAGAAAGTAAATTCTCAAACACACATTTCTAGATTGAGCTTTTGTTTTGAAAATGAAGATACTTTTACCTCTTTGAGTCCTAAATGAGAAGTTTATGAGAGAATATTTAAGTATAAAGTTAAAATATAGGTATAAAGTACCTACTGAATTGTAGACTGTTGAGTAAATGCTTTAACTCAGATGTACTAACGAGAAAGTATTTGTAGTTTAAGTTTTTAAAGTGTGAGTTATAACTCTTTGTATTTAAACTTTATGACTCTTTGAGGACTTGAGACTCAGTCAAACCTCTGCAGAGCAGGAAGCTCATCAGGGTTTAAGAAGCTGATCCTCACTGAACACAAGCCGTTAACTGTCTGTCTGTCTGTCTGTCTGTCTGTCTGTCTGTCTGTCTGTCTGTCTGTCTGTCTGTCTCTCTCTCTTGTTTTGTTTGTCTTTGTCCATATGTGTTCTTCTGTCTGTCTCAGTGTTTCAGTCTGTTGCCTGTTTACCTGTCTGTTGTCATCTGTAATGCCTGTATAACTGCCAACCTGCCTGTCTCACTGCTATCATCACCATACTGACCTGTCTGTCCATCCATCCATCCATCCATCCATCCATCCATCCATCCATCCATCCATCCATCCATCCATCCATCCATCCATCCATCCATCCATCCATCCATCCATCCATCCATCCATCCATCCATCCATACATCCATCCATCTGCATTGCTACTGTCAGTTAAAACCTTTCTTTAAAAAGCCTAATTTGAATAAATCACTTTTACACTACACATTACTGTCGAGCCGACCAAGCAGCAGAAATGAGACATTAGATGTTAATGAGCAGTTCTCACAAAGAGACATTTTTCCTCCTAAACCTCCGACATGGCTGAATTAAATAACACTTTGAGGCTCAATCATCTAACATTTACATAAATATAAAAGATTAACCATCCAGAAGACAAGACAACCAGCTACAGTGATCGAACCAACACAGAAAGCATCTTCTAATGGCCAACAGACAATTAATCAACTGCAGATTAAATTAGTCTAGCTAGTTTTAACCAACAAAGAGGTTATTTTTTTGTTTTTTTTAAATTATTTTAACTACTTCATTGTAATCTTATTAGTTTGTGTTTAAATGTTTCACTTTTGGACATTTAAAGAAGAAGCTGGTAGATTTAAATGCTGGTTAACCATCATTAAAGATGAAGGATTATCTTCCAGATTAATCTGTCAACATCTACTCCGTACTGAAATGCATGCTGGGTAACTGTCTCTAAAAGCCAATAACCAGTAAAAGTTAAAACAGGAGATCATCATAACTCTGGTTAGCTTTTATCTGACAGCAGCGTTCTCCAGTCACGTTCCTCTCCTTTGCTTCAGACATCACATGTTCTGTGAGGGAACGTCTTGTTCTCGTTCTCTCTGCTCCACATCAGCGTTTCACAACCCAGAGTCGGAGGACGGAAATTAGCTGGAGATTAGATTAGTGCATGCTGAATGTAATAATAAGGCACTGTCTTGTATGTTCCCAGATTAAATATATGTAGGCCAATAACATCAATCAGTGTTGCACAGAAAGAGAAGTCTGCCTTGGTAACAAATTGGTTTTATGCTTCTTAAAAGCAAATGAACAAGTGAGAACTTCTGAGAGCAGATAACAACATCTAAAGAAATGAAAGTTGTTCACCGTTTGTTTAAAAGAGACCAAGGCGGTGTCTTTGTGAGCGGTCTCCTAGCAACAGCGTGGTGTTAAAGCCTGTTGGATAATCAGCTTCACACAGCTCACTGAGTCTGTTCTCTGCCTCTGGGTTGCCTCTCCGTACCAACAGACCATAATAACACCACGGTAACGGCTTCATGTCATCCTTTCCCAGCTCATGTTGATCTGAATCTGCTGCTCATGGGATCATTTGGAGAGTTATTCTTCCAAAATGACATTGTTATAACTTTTTGAGTCATTGATTGGAGTAGGGGTGTCACGATTCTCCAGACCCACGTTAAAATAGACTTTCAGTTATCAATGTTCAACCTTGTTTTCAGCTAGCTATGCCACTTTTGGATTCATAAAGATAAAAGAAATCATTGGTTTTATCCCCTTATTTACATTTTCAAATTCTCCTTTAAATTTCAGTTTTTGGGGAATATACCACGCTATAGTCAAATTTTAGCAATTTATTTAAAATGTTATAACAAAAAACTTATTTTACCAGAAAACCACTGAAGAGACGCAGTTCTTGGAGTCTGCAGCCAGCGGGGATCTTTAATTGCAGACGAGCTTACAACTCCATCAAACACGTTAGTCCTTACATGATCTCTAATATACTCTTAGGCTCGCCCCCCTTCACTCACTTTCAGCCAATCACGTCTTGTCGATTGGGCCATGACAAAGCACATCTGGCCTTTCACTGGCGTCCTGTTTTCCTTCATTAAATGTCGGGTCGTAGTAACTTAACCGACACTGTTTCTGTTATCTCCCTCATTCCCACAGATGATCTTATCAAACAAGTTACTGGGGTTCAACGTAACACGTTGTGTAAAGTTGTATATTAGATAGATTTTCCTCAACACCAGTCAGTTGGGAGCAAAGTGTTAAACACAATTAAATTCCATAGGTGTAAACCTGAAGGTCATCTTGGTAGATCTTCTATTTAGAATCGTGACACCCTGAATTAAAACAACGAGTGTTGAGTCGTCCAGGTGAGATGAACCAGAAGGTCACATGTCAACACATCTACAGGCCATTGACAGACAGGAAGTGTTATAGTATGACGTCGAACTGACTGCGACCTGATTACAACATTGATTGATTCAATTTTTGTCAAGAAATGATGACACAATTTTATAAATAATAGGACAATGTTCTTCTTGATTTTCTTAAAATTACAAATTCAGATTGATATTAGTTCAAACAGTGTAGTTTGATTAACATAATAATAAATGAATGTGTGTGTTTCACCTGGACTACTTCATGTGATACACTTAAATCTTTGTGTATATTAAAGTTAACATAATGCACTTTAGAACAAAGCTCTTCATCACATTACATCATCATCGTCACACTGAAGGAACACTGGTTGGCTCATGATTCATGTTTCTTGTCATCATAGAAAAGTCTTTCTGCTTTCTGCTGCTCTGTAGCTTTGATCGTCACTGGTAGCTAAAGGGGAACAACAGGACACGTGTAGAGAAACACTACGTAGCAGTAAGACACCTGCTCACCTGCTGTCCTTTATTACAACAATCATTTAATATTCCACTTAGTTTTATGTCCAAACATTTCACTGTTGTTCCTCCTTTATTTATCAGCTGATGAATGGGAATTAATGCAAGTGGAGTCGTCAGTAACAGGATTCGTTTGCTGTTTTTCAACCCAGACCTTCTGAAGGTGTTGTTCCCTTCACTAGTACACCTTTACAGACAGCTTCCATTGGGGAACCATAGTTCTACCCGTGGATGTCCTCCCAGTCTGAGAAAAGACATCCTCTCTGGGATTCTGCTGACATTTCTCTGACTGTGAGGTTCTAGTCTGACGTCCTCCCAAATCATCAAAGTCTGTCCTTTGTCGCTCAGGGTGATGCCAGAAGTGGTCACTCTTTATTAAGACCCTGATCCTGGATTGAGAACATGGCTCTTAATCCACATGTAGAGAGAATGATGAACCATAAACAGTTGAGGTCAGCCTTGGTAGCCATTGGGCCAGAGCACTTTGGGCCAAAGGTCATCAACAATGAGTCTGTAACAATAGCCAGAGCTGAAGTTCATGAAAGTGAGTCAAACTATCATCTTGATACCTTTCAACTTATCACAATAAGTCTCTTCTCCCTGAAAGGTGACGGTCCAGTTGACAGTTATCCTTTCCAGGCCGTCATGGCAGAACCTGTCTTGTACCAACTCCTGGCCAACAGGAACGGTCTTGAAGAGATCACAAGGTGGCAGTTTGGAGATACTTTTTTAGGCTGTTTCCTAACTATGGGAGTCACCTGACCTCCATGGGGTTCAGGTCGCAACCAATGAGCTGACTATTTCTAACAAAACGTTGTGCAGTTCAATTTGGAATCCCCCTCAACAAACACATATCTCAAGATCACATCTCAGTTCAATGAAATCATCAATCAACAAAAGAGTCATGTTGAGGTTGAGGTGGTGGAGGGCGTTTATACGACCGGCCTTATAGAACATATAAGACAGTAAAGGCTTTAAGCCCAGTGAGCGTGGTTCACACTAAAGCTATGTGGATGTGAGGCGCACGTCTTTAAGCGACGGGGAACAACATCTAGCAGGTCTGGGTTGAGGGGCGGAGACGTGGTCCTCTGAAGAACCATGTTATGATAATGATGCCTGTGATAAGTAGATGTGATGATGATGCTGTCTCCACCATGGCCTC